>NC_056750.1:50367215-50436082 GCF_019279795.1 Protopterus annectens
TGATAATTTCCATGATAATTTGCCCCATGGGCTTACAAATATGGTTAGTCATGCTAATACATCTGTAGTTTCCATGGTCAGTGGATGTACCACCTCTGTGGATCACTTCCTATATACCTACTGTAATATATATTACAGTCTAGGTCTTCTCCTAATGCTGATTGAATTTGTATACTTATTCTGTTATTAACCATGTGTAACTATTTTTTCCTGTATATATAGGTCTTGTTATGTCTTCTGCTGTATACTGTATTTTAACATATTGTTTGAAAATTCTCTGTATACTGTATTTTAACATATTGTGTAAAATGTTGCTTACTGTGGAGCTTTTCTCCCAGGTCTCCACTGAAAATGGACCTGTGTCCAGTCGGACCATCCCAGTTAACAAATGTAAAATAAAATAAATCAATAAATAAAAATAAAATAAATAACAGTGGCTGTTTTCCAGTCAGATGTGACACAGCTGGTGGCTACACTATGATTGCAAGAAGTCTCCAGTGGTGTTAGTAATCCTTGTTGGATCCCATGTAGGACACAGCTTGGGATGTTACCAAGTCCAATAGATGCTATGTGTTCTTCCTTAGAGAGACAATTTATGACTTGCTGTTTAAATATAGAAAGTATTTGGCAAGTTGTAGAGATGTCATGTTGTTAGTGTGGTAGGGACAGCTGAGTGAAGTTTTCACAGAACCTGTCAGCCAACAGGTTAGCTATGTCTACAGGCGCATATGTGGTATCATTAAGTACAAGTTCACCAACAATCTGGACCATTCCTTTTAGGTTACACATGCAACTGCACAATGCCTTGTGGTTGTCCTTTGTGGAGGAGGCTAATTTGTCACATACTTTCTGTTGCAGGACTTCACAGAAACACTTGTTTAAGCTGAGGAGGGAACGCTTCCATTTTAAGGGGGCTCCCTACTGTTACACAGCAATTTCCACCTCTTATTGTAATGCCTGCTAATGGCAATTGTAGCACAGGCAGGTGTCCTGTGCCATGAGGGGCTTGTTTTGCTCTCATCAGCTACACCCGAGTCTATTCAGTGTACAGGTGCATGCATAAAGCATTGGTGTACACCTTGGTATAGTTGCCTGTTCTATTTGAGGGTGGAACTGCAGTCAAGCTATTTATACCATCCCATATAATGTTATAATCTGCTTTGTTGAAGTCTTTTACTGTATTTGCTGGAAGGGGGTTCAGGTATGATACTTACTTTTAATGAGACCAATTTCTGGTCAGATCTCCCCAGGGAGGACTTCACAGTGGAGCTGCTATAGTGGTCACCCATACTGGTAAGCACCTGTCACAGTATGTTGGTTCCCCTTATGAGCATGTCACGCCACTGGTCCATGGCATTGTAGTTAAGAAAGTTGACTAACCTTTGGCAGTGTTTAAAGTCAGCCAATCCATGTTGTTGTGATGTATCCTGATAGACACAAGTAGATTCAAATAAGCACAATGGGTGTCCTCATTCATAGGGTTGCGCCTGTAGCTGGCAATGCCTTGATTAGGTGCCCTACCAGCAGGGAATAGTACCTTGAGTTTTCTCCAGGGAATCACACCATTTAACCAATCTGGATGTGTTACAGGCTCTCCAGGGAATCACGCTGTTTAACTAATCTAGATGTGTATCTGTCTAATGAATATGTATACACCACCTGCACTACGTTGCATACTTTACATTTAAGGTCTGAACATGTGGAAGGAGGTGTAGCCAGGTATGGCTGTGGTGCTGTCCACAGCCTTGAACCAGGTGTCTGTGAGTGCACAAATGTCTGCATCTTGCAATGTGGGGACACCTTCCAGTGAGTGGAGGTTCGTGTTGGCATTCCTAGCATGTAGAAGCATAACCATGATGTTGTTTGTAGATGGCATTTTATCACTGGAAATTATTCCCTTGAGACACTGCCTAAGAGATGCACTATAGGGATGTCAACACCCTTGGTCAGTAGACAGAATCCCAGGGGTGACAGATGAAGACCACCTCTGGCAGAGCATTGAGGTCTGTTGAGGAAGTCATCCCAGGCTGACATGTAGTGAATCCCCTTACAATGACACCACATGCTAAGTCAATTATTTAATTCACTCATTTTCCATGTGTATTGAGACATCATCCCAGGTGAAGGTCAAATGCAGTTGAAGCCCATGAGCGTACCTGCCTGACACGCATACTCTGTAAGCTCATTCATGTCTCTGCATACAGTTCAGAGAGGTATGTCTCAAGCTGTACACACCAACAGGAACTATGACATAGTATTAAAAGTACCTGATGTTGACAGTCTTGCATGCATATGTGGTGTGGCATATCCTGGCACCTCAATGACAGCTAACTATAACCTTTCCCTTATTTAGCCTGGTGAGAGAGATCTCAATGTGTCTCATGATGAAATCACCTTTTGCAGTAGGTGTTTGACCGGTGAGACAGTGGTGCATGACCTATTATGTGTACTGTGTTCTGCAGAGGTATAATTATGTGTACTGAGGTTGTCTTTGGGTTTCTGAAGTGTCTGGGGTTTGCGTATGTGTCTGGTAAGGAGCTCTTTACATGTAGGTATGTGTGATGTGAGTTTGGGTGGAGTAGGAGGTGAAGTGTGCAAGTTGGCAAACTGCTCATTGTCATATGTACTGACTGGTGTGTGAGACAGCATGGCTTCCAGGTTTTTAATATAGTTACATCTTTGACACACTGTGTTTGTGAGTAGAGTGGTATGGACGCTTTCCACATCTCATCAGGAGTCAGTGGTAATGCCATTAGCAATGCAGTCTTGCTTGTATATACGTCAAAGCAGGGCATTGTTAGGTATTGGCCAGACAGATGCTGAAATGTAACATGTTATCACCTTTATGTTGCTCTCCAATAGTAAAACAGCACCTGACAGTGTGGCACAACATGGTTGATTTAGTACAATCCTTTGCCAGGCATGTGGGCCTTGCATTGGCCATAATCCTGTTATCAGGCAGGGTCACAATAGCATATCTACAAATGTGAAAATGTCCAACTGCATCAATCTTAGGGTCATGCTGCTACACCCTTGATGTTGACAACCTCAAACACACTGACTGTAGGCACTCCTTGAAGTGAAGATGTGGATGTCCATGCATGCACAGAAAACTTGTTCAACTTTGCAGTCATTACTTTGGCCTTGCAAGTCTATAATGCCTGTCAAGCAACCAGATAACATGTTGTGTGACATGATGTGAGAGCACAGAAATGTGTTCCAGTAACACAAATGTACAGTATGCCATACCTCGGACTTGTGGGAGGGAGAAACACATTGGCCAAAGGTGGCTACTCATCTGCAGTAGGCCTCAGGTCCATGTCACACAGACGTCCACCATTGTGCTGTTGAAGGGCAGGCTGCATGAATTGCTTTGAAATTGTCACCTAGCATGGATCACTGCCACTGTGCAGGTTGTTTGAGCAACCATGGACGTTTATGTTACCTGGCATTGAACATTATATTGTGACACTGCAGCTGTGCTTCTAATCACCATCAGGTCAGTACCCTAGTCAAATCTTATCAACCTCGGAACACAAAGCATAATACATGCGCAAATCATATGATTGCTCTGGTTGATAATCAAGGGATCTACCTGGAATAGAGTACGTCACATCTACAGAGCCTTGTGTGATGTGGGACAAGCCTGTGGATGAACAAATAGGCTGTGGCCTGCTTTTAATCATGAGTTTGGTACTAACGTTTTGCTTCTGGTGAGTGAAAAAGTATAGGAGCATGGTATCCCAGGAAAGAGTGGTTGTGGTTAGACCAGCAGTAGTAGTAGCCAGGCACCAGCAATTCAGTGACTCCCCCCTTTTCAGCATTCTACACAGTAATTGTTGTATTTCAGCACATACTGCTTGATTTGTGTCTAACTGCAGAATAAGTGTGTAAATGCTGCCTCCTTACCTTCACATGGTGTACATATTACTTTCCCCTCCAGTATTTTCCTGTACTCTGTACAGACTGAGACACCTTGGATGGCAATTTCTTTAGAAATCTTGATGGACTTAAGTGCAATACTGAGTTGCACACAGGACAACCAAAATGCAGTGACAAGCACTGTCCGCAGAAGTCTCAGTAGTCTGATATTTAAAGCCATGAAAATAGTTATCATGGAAATAATCAATAAAAATGTAGTAACCGTATATACACTGGTACAAACACAGTTTGGTTTTGTCAAGAGCAGATCATGCCTACCATAACTGGTGGACCTCAATGAATGGAAAACAATGCAATGTATGAAGGGAAAATGACCCACTCCACCTGCCATGGGTTGACAAGGCATTTGACACTATTAGGCCATCAGGCATTGTTGACAAACTCTGCAGGTTATTTACAAACTAGTATGTCAGCCGGTGGATAGCCAAGTGGCTGACAAACATTATCTGGAATGATAGCATTAATGACTGCACTGCTATAATGAGGCCAGTTGCCAGTGGACTTCCATCACAAATCCTTCCTGAAACCAACCCTTCTAGGCATTTTTTTCTCTGCACTCATGGCCACTGTCAGTGGCCTCTGATTGACCACATTTGCAGATGATTGCAAATAAGGACCGGCCATTGAGTCTCACACAGACTCAACAGTTATCCAGGATGGGCTGACACACACATTCATTTGTTATCAGAGCCATGGACTAAAACTAAATGCCAAGGAAGGCACAATACAATCCTTTGGAAAGTCATCCATCTGTGGTAAACACTATATTGTCCACACACCTCCAACAGTTGACCCAGTAGTCAAGGACTTATGGACACAGAGAGTGATCTAGTCTTTGACTGTCAGAGGTCGATAATATGTGGGGATTCATTCAATGTTGGCAACTTATAGAGAAAGGTATGACAGGAAAATCCCAGAATGTCATTGTTCCACTGTATTTTGCATTCATCACACCTATCACTGAGTGCAATACCACCTTTGGTATATAACTACACATGCATATCCGACAACTGTAACATCCAGAGAGGTTCCACAGTAAACCAATATACAGTGTGCATAACATTTTCTATGCAGACCACTTCAAGGCCATAACTGTGTATTCTGCCTCCTGCATGCTTTGGAGGGGAGGTATATGTTTGCCATAAAGGGAGGTGTCAGATCCCATTGTGTACCTCCTGCATATCCAAGAAAGGGCTAGCATGAGAATTACCTGTTGTACACACCTATACCTTGACATAGTATAAATAGGATGTGTTAGACAGGTATGCAACCCAGAGACTACACCCTATATATAACAGGCTCCCCATCCATGTGAAGCACAGTTCCACTGTTACGCACATCGTGTGCAAGTTACATAATGGGATGCAGAACAAGACAATCATAACTGTGTTAGGACAAATGTCTGTAATGCACACAGGGGAAACTGTATATGGTTCATCTCCCATGCCCCAGCTTGTAGATGAGCTCCCAAAACCCTGCTTACACTTATCAAGGGTATCAGACCTTGTCAGAGATTAGGGATGCATGGGAAGGCTGAAAGAAGCTATCGTTCTTGTCAGCATATTATACACATATGAACCTATGGAGCCATGCAGCTATAGTGTCTTACCTTTCTGAAGACATTTTTTTCTATGCTGACATTCCATCCTGTGCTCTAACGTTGGTGGGGTTATTGTTGCTGTGTTCCCATAGCTATGTCCTACACAGTCCTGAAAGTGAAATGCAAACAGTTCCATGAGTCACCTGTCATTGTGTATGTTGTTTGTTTTATTATTTTTTAACATTAAATAAGAATTGTGGACTCGCAATGCTGTGCTCTTTTATTTTTCTTGGTTTGGTTCGAGCACTTATAGCACCATTTTTTATATTGTGTATGTATATGGCTATTACAATACTATCCAACATAACACAGACAAAATAATGTGGTTTCCTCATTACAAATAGCAGCATACAACATCTGTAAGTGTCCAGTACAAGTAGCTTGTCAAAGGCAACAATGGATGAAACAAATAAATATAAATTTAGATAATAACCTTGTGCATCAGACACATAGCTTAATTTCCCTGCATCAGTGAGAAGGATGACAGTGAGGTATCATCACTTGCACAGAGTGTTGTGTGGGGGTGCAGGAGGCCTGGGCAGACCCAATAAGTTGTCAAGCGTGTGTGTGAGCCAGGAACGGAACCAGGCAAGATGGACCATGTAAATGTGGCATGTGTGTCTGTAGGTGACTTGAATGTGACAGTGGTGTGTGAATGTCTGAGTGCACACAGTCAAGCTCAATGCTAGCCCTATGTATCAGTATGTTGGACAGCTTTGAGCTGTGCATGGTAGAGCTGACAGTTCATAGACTTTGCACCTGACCACATGAACTGGCTCTGCCAGGAGTTGCAGTGGAACCTCCATGCCCCAGGTCAGATGCTGTGCTACTACCTGAGGGTGACTGCTGTCTGCTGGGACCTTGTCTACCACGGGAACACCCAAGACTATCAGCACATGGCCTGCCACATCTTGGTGAAGACAGCACACTCCCCTCTGGAGTGCTGGGTGTACTGCCACTATGGGAATGTGAACATGCTCGGTCACGTGGATTCTCAGCAGATGTAGTTACTGACCTACGTCCATGAAGCTGACACTCAACTCCAACCAGACATTCCATCACAGACAATGTGCATTCCAAGACAGATAGTCTGCAGTCTGTCTCAGACCAGCGTCTTTCCACTGTGTCAGTCAACCAATCCAGGGTATTAGCAATGCAGTGGAGGCAGTCATAGATATCAGACTGTGCTGCATCCATAACCCTGAGAATTCATCTGGAGCTCTTTTTGGAACGTTCCTGTGCCTCCATGATGGCCTTAAATATATGCCAAATGACATGTGATGAGACACCTGCAACAGGTGGTGGAGGTACAGCAGGCCTCCTATGAGCACCGCTATCAATCCGCCATCCTTGCCAACTCTTTGGTTATGGTCAGTGTTGACACTCCCTGCAGCCATAGTAACCAAACTTCCCTTTTCAATGTCCTCACCCTCCGACTGTCCAATTTCTGTGGCCTCAGGGGACTGGGTATGCTTATGCATACTGACTGTGTACAGTGATATGAGGGCAGAAGAGGAATGTAATCCTCTGGGACAGATTCAGCCCCTACAACCCACAGCTGTGCTTCACTTTGGCCACCATCATCATCAGAGTCTGAAGAGACCCTGACATCAGGTTGTGAAGAGGACAAAGACCAACCTCCCTGGTCACCTCCCCGGTCACCTGTGACACAAAGGGAATAACATTTCATTAGTACCTTCACTACTATGCTATACAGTACTATGTTGCAATCTATATTAAGCTGTATACACTGCAATCAGTACCGCAGACCTGCATAACCCACAATCTGATACAGTAGGACATTATTTTCTACCCAAATCTGTAAGACATAACAGTTCTTTCAACTATACTCTCATTATTTATTTGTTTATTTTTTATTTATTTCACATTTGTTTACCAGGAACGTGTGACTTGGAACAAAGCCAATTTTCAGTGGAGTCTCAGGGAGAAATGTTCCATAATGGCATAATTTGTCATTAGCAAGACAAATTATTCACACTGTGGACACTGCAGAACTCTGCACAGTTTGTAGGCATGGCCATGTGAGAAGCCCTGACAATAATGTTACATCAATAAATGTGGTCACACCTACAAGGCAGAGGTATGACTGTAATGTGTGCACAGTCAGAACATATCTGTACATTTGTCAATCATGCAGAAAGAACAGCAATCCAGCCAGCTGGCCTAGGGTAATACTTTATCTAATACCTTGAAGTAAGTCTACATGTGTGACAAAAATGTTTTGTGCTTACCAGCAGCAGGAGCATGGCCTCTTCCTATTCCTGATGGCCCTGAAAAGCATTTGAGGGACAGGTAATGTAAACAGCATCACATACTAATGTATAACATTGGTACTACATTCAAATATCGCCCATTTACAGCATCTCCTATGTTAACAGGTATGTGGGTCACAGTGTCTGCATGAACTTAAAACTGCAGCTAACCTCCTTCCCCTCACCCCATGAAAGAGCTGACACCCACATAAAACTATGTACACCCTGACACACTAAATGCCACAGTATTGCAATGCTGATGCAACTAAGCATACCTAGATGCTACTCTTGAGTGGATACAGTGGCAATCACATCCATGATATATTGTGTGATGGATGTCTGGGAGCTGTCCTGTGTTGCAATGTTTGCCAGGAATTCCTCTGTGGCTGATAGAGGTTGTTCGGCTGCAGGCCCACCACCGGTGACCTGATGATCCCTGGCCATGTCCACTGTCCGTTTACATGCAGAGTTAATCATATCTGTAGCATAGTGTCACACCTGCTCATAGATATGATGCTGGTGCCCCACAGCATTGATGTTATGCACCAGTTCATCCCACAGGGCTTGTCGCTCCTGCCTGCTAGCCCTCCCTCTGGACAGCAGCACTCGGTAGTGTTGATGTAATCCCTCAATTATGAGGTCATTTTCAGCCTCACTGAAAGGTGGGCACTTCCTGGCATGCATTATATCACCTGAAATACAACAATATGAGAACACATGTCAGGGTTACATATGTGGAAGTACAGTATGTACAGATACAGTACTAAAAAACAGCTATCAGCATTCCCCGCTTGATAACACATCTACTATGCAACAGTGTGACAAACATACAATAGATGTGGAAGCAACTAGGATAGTAGCAATAGTTACCAACTCCTATTTGCAGCATGGCAGATAGTCACATATGCTCACACACCCAAGACAGGAGTCAACTTGTACTGTGGCCAATAGTGGGAACTGCCCCCATAACTTATGCATAAAATACAATGCCAAACAAATAGCTGTATAGTATTACAACTGCTAAAAAAGGAAGTGTCCAGGAGATGTGTGTCCCTAGTTAACAGACAGCATGTTACCCTTGCTGTAGTCTACATCCTCTGTGGGTGTTACACAGCTGCAGATCAATGGCATTTCAGTGCACAGTTCTCAAAAGGCTTACTAATATAATCCCCATTCCCCCTAAGTATATTAAAACATATGCATCATCTTTGAAAAAAAATGGCTACATACCTGATAGAGTACAATACTCTTCTGTTGAAAGACAGAGATATATAATTCTTGTGTCAACGAGTTTACCATGGAAAGTAACTCTCATACACAATGGTTCCCTTAGGCAGGAGTTTGCATTTTTAAGATGGTTGCCATTTGAAGGTGTTTGCCTCAGAACCAATCTGTGGTTCAGGAATGCTAATTGCAGTATACACAGCTGATTTGCAATATAATCAGCCAATCCCATGCAACTATTCAATGTGATACAAGGCCTCAATGTAAAATCCATTGCCTTTCTCATATGTTGGGGTGGAAATTTCTTGGGTAAAGATACTACGTCAGCACCGACAGTAAGTTCGTATGAGCTAATTATTATATACAGATGTGTGTGCTACAGGCTGCAGCTGTTGCTACTACTGCAGGCAATAGGCCTGGTCAGAGAGGCTGCAGAATGTAGAGGACAACAACATGTATGAGTAACCATGTGACCTGTGGCAGCCTTGGTCTACAGCCAGAGCCTGATTGATGGAACCCCATCCCACAGGAAATTGAGGTAAGTGTTTTCAGGTAAGTATGCTAATGAAAGGTATCATTAACAGAGTCAAAGCCAACATGGTTTCTGTGCCCTACAACAAGGTAGGCGGTACCTGTACCAGTATGTCAACCAGGTGCACAACCACCAAGTCATGTGCTATGTTATAGTATTCATCTGGAACATGTGTGCTGATGACCCATGCTTCTAGCATGACCTCCATATGTGTATGTTATTTGGGCAGCTGTGGTTGTCTGTAATATAAGTAGCAAATCATTGTGTGCTGCAGTCTGATATTACTAGGCCTCACTAGAATTATATACCTCAAAATCCTCTGTGAATGCATAATGATGCATGACTTGACACTGTATGCACTTTCTAGTGTTGTAATAGGAATATATTACCTATGTTCCTATATGAATGCCTTTGACTTCCATCATTAAAAAGCAGATATTCCATCTGTACTGCTTTGGGTGGAAAAACAGGTGGTGAGATAGTCATACATATTAAAATTCATAATGGTGATGCACACATAAGTGTATTTTAAATGCTAGACACTAATGAATTTGAACCCAGAACCATGTGGACCAAAATGTAATATGTTGTGAATGAATTTAGCTGACTGAGCTACTGAGTCACTGTTGCAGCAGGTGTAGTTTTAAATGTTGTAGACATAATTGCAGGCTTAAAGGGTGTTACATACCTCATTTACATGTATTATTATGTGTATGGTTTTATACCTAATATGTTCATACTAGGCTAACTGCCTTTGGGGGCCATTTTAAGCCTAACCAATTTCCCCATGTGAGAATCAAACCCTGCATCTTTAGTTTATAAGGCAAATACCTTAACCATTATGCCAACCTCCCACCATAGGGATGTGTTTCTCTAACAGAGTCCCAGTTAAACACTTATTCAATCAGTCTTTTAGCAGGTGTATTTTTAAATGTTGATGATAGAATTGGACAGTTAGCTACTGTTACACACCTCAGTTCCATCTTTTATTATATGTCTGTCTTTATAGTGTTTTTTTTACTAGAGTCCAAGTTACACTCCCATTTTCCCAGTGACTCTTTTAGCAAATTTGCGTGATGCAGTGAGATGTGCAGCATAACTTAAGAATGCTTACTGAAGGAACATGACAAGTACTATGTTTGGCTCAAAACAAGTGCATTTTTTAAATGGCTGTGTAACTAAGCGGGTTAATGTACTGTTATTCAAATGTAATGGTCATGGGTTCAAAATGGGATAGGCGTGTAATTTTTCAACGTGATAACTATGTTTTCAACTAAATATATGAATATAGTGCTATTAAGCATAGCTAAGCGATGCTGCATGGAGTACAGCATCGTGCAAAAAAAGAAAAATGGGGAGACAGGACAGTTATGGAAAGGGGTGCAAGCAGGGGAAAACATAGTAAAAGGCAGGTAGGGATGTGTAGGAAGGCTGTTGGAAAGAACCATAGCTATCCATTTATTGTATAGCAGCAACTGTGCATTTTAACAGATCATTTAGCTGAATTTGGACTGTCACCCCCAGAGAGAGGGGTGAAGACAACATAAGTGCGTTGTCAAGCCAATTGGATCAAATTAAGTGTGTCCAGTGGACACGTGCGAAATGGAGAGCTATGTATGGGACAATTTTTTTTTTTTTTTTGAGATAAGTGCCCATTTTTTTAAGGTGAAAGTGGAATGCTGGGAAAGGGACATAGGTACATGTGGGAGAGGTAAGTTGGGAAGGTGAGGAAGCTTTTGCAGACAGACAAGACAGCAGACAGGGTTGGTGTGTGACAGAGGGGGTGAACACCTTGGTTGTGGAAGGTGTTGTGGAATCCCAGTCCCATGGACATCAGACATGGTAGTAGTGTGACTCAGGTCCTCACCCATGGGACTGTCAGCACTGTACCTTCACTGCTCCTGTCGAGGCAGTGGTTGATACCAGTGCCTGGGGTGGGGCTGCCCCACCAGGATAGACAGCATGCTCTCCATCTGGTGTAGGTGTGCATTGAGAGTTCGGTACAGCAACCCACACATCATGCCTGGCAGTTCCTGAAGGGTGATATAATCACCTCCTCCACTTCTACTCCCAGAGAGAGGCCACCCCCAGCTTCTGGGGCAGAACTACCTTATAGCCCAGGTAGTGCAGGGGCAGCAGAAGGGGTGCCACTAGGCTGCAGTCCAGACATGCTGGACCCCGATGCCTCAACTGCAGGAGCCAAGGTTGGTGGATTGCCTAGAACTGGCCTACCTTGACATACTGTATTAAATTAAATATAAACATAAGGTAAAAATAAACATAACCAAACAAATGTTAGTATTAACATAATAGATGATAATAATAATTAATGAAAATAAACAGAAAGGAATATAATGAGTAACACAACAATAAATAACATTGATAAAAGTATTTTAACAGCAAAGAAAAATGAAATTATACATAAGGCCAACATAAGAGGTAGTTACAAATAATATATTAATATCAAATCATAATAATAAATATAATTAATAAATTAAAGAAGAGAAGGGGTGGAGTGAGAGAAAAAAAAACAAACATTAATGACTTTGCAGGTAATATTATTACACAGACTACTACTGCATACTTCTATGTATCTAAGACTACAGTTCTGAGTACAGTGATTACAAATATTGTATAGATGATGTTGCACATACATAGCTCTCAAGCTGTTAGGATGGGGTATTATGGGCCAAGTCCTAGTAAAGACTGTACAAAGGTACAACTACAGGGAACATTGATACACAGTGTGCTCATTAAGTAGTAGCAGGGTGTTCTGACAACAGATTTGCCGGTAAATTGCATTCCAAGTAATGTCATATATCTGCAAATCAAGGACCAGACATATGGAGCAGTACTCATTACATTCTGCAAATATTATGACAGTTGAGAGGTATGTTTGTGTACAGTTATTACACTACACAGCTGCACAGCTGGGCATTTGTCAGTTGGCTGCCATAGGATTAGAACCCAGAACCAGTGACTACAGGAATAATGTGCACTTTATTTGAATATAGCAAATTATGAAAGCACCATCACCTTTAAAACATTTATTGTGACATGTTGTGTGAAATTGTACATTTACAGACATGCATAGCTGTGTGCTATCAGAGTGGATCCCACAAACAGTGACCAGAAGAATAATAAGCACTTTATCTGAAAACATTAGTTATCAAAGCACCATCTCCGTTTACACTTTTTATTGCTTCATGTTAACTCAGATCTGGCATTTCCACACATGTATGGCTATCTCGGACTTCTGTAACATTAGCCGTATAACCTGTTCATTTACTGAGTGCTATCTACAGCATATTTCAATAAACTTATCAGACCTCAAGCTGGACCCTTAATGTGGTTAATGCACTACATTTATAGCTGCCATTTCTTGGCACATTACTTTTCATTCGCATGTGACAGTCGACTGGTGTCAGATTAGAACACACATGCAGTGAACAGCAGACTAATGAACACTATTTTTTGAAAACATTACTTCTCAAAGCATCATCTCCTTTTAAACCTTATTGATAATACTACTGCTGCAATTCTGGTATTTGGGCATATGAATGAATGTCCAGATCTTCGGTTAACTTACACATATATGAGTTTATTTCCATCTCCAGTGAACTTAGGAAAAGATGCATGATGGTCTAATATAGTTTACAAGTGATTTTTTGATATTTTTTGGTGTATATTTTATTTTATTATATAAGTTAGTTTTGTTTCTATATACAATATGAGTGGTTTTATGTAAACAGTCAACACAGTTTTATACTTTTGATGCTCTACGAGTTCAAATAGTGTTTTTATGTGTAACTTAATTGTATAATTTAACTTTGTTTTTTACTGGTGGAGTAGGGAGGTGGGGTTCACTTCCCAGTCTATTTAACAGTGAAACTTACATTGCTTGTGGTTCTATGATGTCTGTTTTATGACGAAAGCGCTAAACCATAATTCTAAGTTTTATATATTTTTTTTATATTAAAGTTTTTTGATAATTTTTTGTTGTGAGCAGTTTCTCCTGTTTACCATATTGCCAGAGTGTTTTTGGTTTATGGACAAGCTGACAGACGAGAACAGACAGGAGTCCCCATGGAATATATAATGTTTGCAGATGACATTGTGATCTGTAGTGAGAGTAGGGAACAGGTTGAGGAGACCCTGGAGAGATGGAGATGTGCTCTAGAGAGAAGAAGAATGAAGGTCAGCAGGGCTAAGACAGAATATATGTGTGTGAATGAGAGGGAGGATAGAAGAATGGTGAGGATGCAAGGAGTAGAGATGGTGAAGGTGGATGAGTTTAAGTACTTGGGATCAATAGTTCAGAGTAATGGTGAGTATGGAAGAGAGGTGAAGAAGAGTACAGGCAGGATGGAGTTGGTGGAGAAGAGTGTCAGGAGTGATTTGTGAAAGACGAGTAGCAGTAATAGTGAAAGGGAAGGTCTGCAAGAGGGTAGTGAGACCAGCTATGTTATATGGGTGGGAGACAGTGGCATTGACAAACAGGCAGGAGTTAGAGCTGGATGTGGCAGAGCTAAAGATGTTAAGATTTGCACTGGGTGTGACGAGGGTGGACAGGATTAGGAATAAGTACATTAGAGGGTCAGCCCCGGTTGGAAGGTTTGGAGATAAAGCCAGAGAGGCAAGATTATGTTGGTTTGGACATGTGCTGAGGAGGGATGCTGAGTATATTGGGAAAAAGATGCTAAGGATGAAGCTACCAGGTAACAGGAAAAGAGGAAGGCCTAAGATAAGGTTTATGGATGTGGTGAGAGAGGACATGCAGGTGGTTGGTGTGACAGAGCAAGATGCAGAGGACAGGAAGAAATGGAAACAGATGATCCGCTGTGGCGACCCCTAATGGGAGCAGCTGAAAGAAGATGATGATGACTTTATTTTTATGCTTTTCAGGGTTCGTCCATCTTTAAATTTTTTGAATTTACACATATATCCTGTTCATTTACTGGATGGAAACTACAGCATATTTCAGACAAAATGATCAGAACACAGGCATGACCCTTAATGTGGTGTTTGAAGACATTTATTTCTGCTATTTACCGGTACATTTTTTATTCATGCACATGTAATAGTTGACTGGTGTCAGATTAGAGCACAGAAGCAGTGAATACAGGAACAGGGAGCACTTTATTTGAAAACATTAGTTATGAAAGCACCATCATGTTTTAAAATGCATTGATTGATGTTGTTTCAACTCTCCATTATTACAACAAAGAACAAGTCCACCAGAACATAAAACGGGGACCAGCACTTGACTCCGTGGAACACAACCAGCCAGACGAAACATAGGTTGTTTCAATTCTGGCATGCAGACCAGGGATAGCTGTGTAACACTTCCATTACCTTACACTTATACCCTGTTGATTTATTGAGTGCAACCCACAGCATATTTCAGGCAAGGAGAAGACCAGAACAATGACTCTTAAGATGGGTAGACCACAACATTAACTGATGTTTGGAAGCTATGCTACACAGTACTGCATGCTTACTTGCTTTAGCTTGCTTTACCATTTCAGGTAGGCAGTGACACATTAATAAAGATGTAGGCTGTCCCAGGTATGCCATATATGACTGTTAAAACTGCAAACTCTGCAGTTAGTTTTATTGTATAATTAAGTTATGCATTAACTTATTACTTTGATGTTTGCCTACTTACCACACTCTCGCCTCATCCTGGCCAAGCACCCTGCATGGGACTGGATGTTGCAAGCTGTTTCTTCTGCAGCTGTGGTAAGAGAAGAAGACCATTATGCATACCAGTTTTGCACAGATTCAGCTTGTATATTTCTAAATTAATGGCAAACATACTTACATATCTGTGGGGTTTGCCCAGCCCTAGCCTCCTGGACCCAGGTGTCCAAGGTTTCCCTCTTCCTACACCTCAGGTTATTGTAGTGGTCATGACACTGCTTTCCAGTGTGGTGGATGCCAGTAGCACTGGTGAAGTCCCTGACCAAATGATCCCAGGTTGGAAATGTACATTCTGAGCCATGGTAGTTGCCCTGCAGCAGCTGGGGTCCATAATGCTGCACCAGGAGTCCAACAAAAACTCTGGACTCCTGCACTCACCACTTTTGTGTGTGAAAGTACACTCCTTCACCAACAGCACCAGCAACCATACCTACAGCCAAGTTAAGACTCCAAGCAGTGAAATTCCTGCCTATTGGCCTTTATATAGGCTACATTCCCACCCTTGCACGTCATACTGTAACGTTCAAAAAAAGCACTACACCACTTAGCATCACACAAACTTACACAAAGTATATTTAAGCAAAGATTAGCAATGCGCAAACTGAAATAGACCATTAAGCATGTTTGAGCACTGCTTAGCATTGTGCAGCTTTCTAAATGTAAGAATACTTTAAGTTTAAATTAAAATTTACTTGAAAGAGCTCAGTACAACAGCTGGGTGAAAGCACTTGTATTTATTTGTGAATAAATCACTCACTGCTTTTCGGCGTGTCCAGACCATTTTCTCTTTTTATTAGTTACTAGTTTTATGGTCTATGTTCTCCACATTTTGTTGTTTACTAAGTCTAAATTAAACCCATACTTCTGACAATTAACTCATTTCCACAGCCATATATGCTAAAAGTGCGACTGCTCAGGACCCAAGCCCAGGACCTACTACACTGTAGGTTATGACTCAACCTATCTAGTCACTGGGAGAGTGAAAATAACTGGTATGTCTGCAGATATACTGCAAGAAGCCTGTAAGGGAAGCTCAGCTTAGCTGTTTGGGCTTGCACGTTGCTCAGCACAATAAGACTACAATAATTGAATACATCTGTTTTTTATTTGAGATGTCTACCAGTTGTCATCTATATTTGTATAATCTTAGCTCTGCATCGTGCAGCACAGCGCAAACAACATGTATGAAAAAAAAAAACAGACAAATGGAAGGTGATCACATCCGGTTTCGATTTTTAGATGTGTACTAGATGTTATCTGTATATGTGTAAGCTTGGTTCTGGATTGCATCACACTGCGCTGCACAACATGCAAACAGCACATATAAAAAAAAACAAGACAATTGGAAAGTGATGTGATCCGGTTTCTAATTTTTAGATGTCTACCAGATGTTATCTGTATATGTCTAAGAGAGGCCCTGCATTGCACTGCACAGAAAAAGCAAGCACATAAATGTAAAAAAAATAAATAAATACATTTTAAATTTTGTGATGTAAGATCTGGTTCTTCACCTTTTGATCCAGGTTAACAGACCTAAAGGTAGTGTGCTCTGCTCACCAACTGTCCAGAATTGTTCTGGACAGTCAACAAGTATGAGAAAGCCACTACATGGTTGATTGCACGATTTAATATCCATGTTGCTGTGATCTCCCTTGGCAGTGCGTCATAATTAATATGTATGAGGAGGAGCTGTGGCCATGTACACAGATACATTCCATGTAGGCTCTACACAGGGCCTACACGGATTTTATTGAATCCTGGGGATAAGCAAAAACTTTAATATATGGGCTTGACAATTTAAAATCCTGAAGTTTAAAGTACTAGAAGCATTCTCCTTCTTCCCAAACTTATCCATTGGAGGATACAGTGGCATATGACAGCAATAAGCAATAACTAGTATGGACCCCCATGGCACACATGAACACCTCAGTTAGCAATCAGTAAAGCTGCAGTACATTTCTCTGAAACTAAGAGTGGCTTTCTTCTCCTTAAGATAGTGTAATTAGCATGACCTTGGCAAAGCTCTAAAACAGGTATGGTATGTCAGCAAAAGACGGCAAGTCCAGAAGCAGTTCCTTTCCTAAACACTACAACTAGGAGGCCATGCATTGCTACAAATTGAGTAGACACTGTATGTCTATATATGTCTATGTACATATATATATATGTGTGTGTGTGTGTGTGTGTGTGTGTGTGTGTGTGTGTGTGTGTGTGTGTGTGTGTATATCCCTGTCAATAGCTCGAAGTTTCAAAACTCAGAAGACCATATGGCCAAGGCCATATGTCCGATGCTTTGGAACTCCTAACACTTTCCATTGAGATCAGCGTATAGCTCGGAACTCAGGATTTGCCATTTTTCTCACTGTAGTGGGATCTCGGAGTTGGTATATTTAAGTAGCAAGGGTGTGTGTGGGGGGGGGGTGCAACTGCAAAAAATACAGGTAAGTTGTTTTATTTTATTTTATTGTTTTTTATTGTTGTTTCAAAGTTCTAAAACTTCAGACCTATGGTCTCGGCCATATGATCTTCAGAGTTTTGGAAGTTCGAGCTACAGAGAGGGATCCATATATATATATATATATATATATATATATATATATATATATATATATATATATATATATATATATGTATAAAATATGCATTTATATATAATATATATATATATATATATATATATATATATATATATATAAAATATATATATATATATATATATATATATAATATATATATATATATATATATATATATATATATATATATATACATATATATATATCTATAAATAAATGGATCCACTACTTTACAGCAAATTTGCACTTAATCAAAAACAAAAAGTAGAACCCCACTTCAGTGAAAGTGCACTTCAATGAAAGTGCACTTTCACTGAAGTCTAAGCACATGATCGCCTGACAAAAAAAATATATAACAAAAACATGCTTTTGTAGTGGAGCAAGCCCCCCTGCACCCCCATACCAACTCCAAGATCGCACTACAACGAGGAAAAAGGAATATTCCCATTCCACAGTGTATTGTGATAATTGTAGTCAGTTTTCGAAGTTTCAGTACTTCGAACAAGTGGATTTCTACAAGTGAAGTTCGAAGTATTGAAACTTCGACAAAACATAGTAGACCCATATATATATCTATCTATATATATATATATATATATATATATATATATCTATATCTATAGGTTCATAGGTTCATAGGTAGGTACTAGGCTTTCGGCCCAAGGGCCTATGTAAGTCTAGTCAAAAAGGTTCCCTGGCTTACACCACCCAGAAAAGTTATTTTCCTGTGCCACTGTCGAGCAGAGACATAGAAGTGATCCCTGGGGTGTAATTCCTATTTCCCATCCACTCATCAAGATTTTTCTTGAATAGTGCTAATGAAGAACTTTGCTTGACATAGATGGGTAGCCTGTTTCAGAGTATGGGAAGTCTCTGGGACAGGAATTTATCCCTCCAGCATGTACTATTTATTGTGGTGACAAGGTTTAGGTCCATTGAGCGTGTAGCTCTGAGGGATTGGCACTTCTTTAGGTGTAGCATGTTGAACAGCTCTGGGTTTGACATAGCTTTATATGTTAGGCAGAGATCACTTCAGTATAGACTATATGCTACAGAGTAAATCTGGAGTTTTTGAGGCGGTCAGTGTAGGGCATTTGTTTGAGGCCAGTAATCCTCTTTGTGAGGTACTTCTGTGGCCCTTCCAGCTGCTTCAGATGTCTTGTGAGGTACATTCCAAAAGGGGCATTGTACTCGATAATGGGTCTAATGAGTGTCGAGTAGAGGGGAACAATGACCTTTTTTTTCCTGGATGAGAACCCTTTTATGATGAGGTGTGCCACATAGAAGGACTTCCTGACTACTGTGGCAATGTGACTATCAAAGGAGAGACGACTGTCCACCTGGGTCCCAAGGTCTTTTATCATGCATTTGGTGTTAAGTAGATTGCTGCTTATGTGGTAGTTCATGGGTGCAGAGTTTTTACCAAAGGGGATGACACTGCCCTTTTTGGCATTGAGCTTGAGGCCATGGCTCTGACAACAGGCATCAGTCTCAGCGAGGCCCTTCTGTAGGATGTCCACATCATTTGGAGACTTGACTATGGCCCTTAGTTTGCAGTCATCTGTGAACCTCATTAGCCAGAGACCTTCTGTGTTAGCCTGTACTTCAGATAAGTAGATACCAAACAGGAGAGGTCCCAAGACAGAACCCTGTGGTACTCCACTTGTCACTGCTGGGAGGTCAGATTTGGAGTCTGCAACTTTTACCGTGTGGGTTCTGTCAGTGAGCCAGTTGGCAACCCATCTTGTGACATAGGGATTTATACCTAGTTTAGTGAGTTTAGCTATAATTCCAGAATGGGGGATGGTGTCGAAAGCCTTGGCGAGGTCAAAATAGGCTGTGTGAACCACCTTACCCTCATCTACGGCTTTGGTGACTGCCTCAAAGAAGTCGATCGGGTTCAGGAGGCATGATCTGCCTTTCACAAACCCGAACTGGGTGGGATCCAGAGTTTGGAGGTTACCAATGTCTTTGTTTATGAGTGCCAGGATGATACGTTCCATGGCCTTGCAGACCAGGCTCGTCAGGTTAATAGATCGATAGTTCCCGGGATCAGTGGTGGCTCCCCCTTTGTGGAGTGAGATAACTGTTGCTGTGTGCCATTCAGTGGGCACAAAACTTGATGCGAGGCTATTATTAAACATGGTGCTTAAGTGGGGAGCCATTTCATTCTGATGTTCATTTAAAACGCAGCCTGGGTTGTTGTCCGCTCCCATGGATGCTGTATTTTTGGCTTTAGAGAGTGCAGCTTTTACCTGTGTAGTTGTGATTACACGGACTCTGCATTCTTTCTGTATAGATATGGGCCATTTAGTGGGTGAGAGGGGGGTAAAGTTAGCACTGAGCCTATCTGCCAGGAAGTTGGCAATATCAGTTGGTTCTGTAATTTTCTTGCCTTTGTGCTGTAACTCAGAGCAGATCTGGGTGTTGCCATCATGGTTCTTGATATAGCTATAGAATGCTTTATGGTTGTCTTTGGAATTAGTGGCGATTTTATTTTCGTAGCTAGTTTTGGAGGATCTTATAAGGGATGTCAGCTTCTTACTGTGGCTGACCAGGGAGCTCCTCCACTCATGGTATTTTACTCTCTTTTGCAACTGTTTCTTCCTTCTGTTGTACAGTTTGTTTATGGCAGAGGAGCACCAGATTGGCTTCCTTTTTTTGGAGGATAGCGTCTTGGTTCTGTTTGGGATAGCACAATCCATGGACTCGTGTAAGTGCTTATAGAGTGCATTTGTGTAGGATTCAGCAGTTGTAACTGTACTGTCCATCTGCATGGGTGTCATGAAATCAACACTTCTTTCTTAAGAAGCATGAATTTGGCTTTGGAGAAATCTTTTACTGTGGTTTCCTTAATGGGGGGTGGGGATGGGATGTGGATATCAAGGGTGATTATCCTATGGTTGTATCGGACCAACGAGGAGTTGACTTCAGGTGTGGAACACCGGTCACTCATGTTGGTAATGACTAGGTCTAGGATATTGTTGCCCCTGGTGGGGGTGTGGATAAGTTGATCCAGGGCATTAGAGTTTATGAATTCCAGAAAGCGTTGAGCTAAGGAGTTGATACATGAGTATTTTTCCCAGTTAATGGCGGGGTAGTTGAAGTCACCCATTATTAGGGTGTTTGGTTGAACCCTAATATTTTCCAGTACATCAAGAAAAGAGGAGTGAGAATACTGGGGCATAGTGGGGTTCTGTAGCAAGCTACAATTTGGATTGCAGTTTTTCCCAGAGTTAGTTGCACTTGGATAACCTCGGATGCATTATGCTGAGCAAATAGCCTGGAGGTGTGGATATCCTTAATAAATATGGACACACCTCCTCCTTTGGTGTTTCGGTCCAGGTTACATGGCCGAAAAGTGTGGTATGAGTTATAGCCTGGTAGTGCAAGGGTGCTCTCTGGAGCCTTGAACCAGGTCTCAGTCACTACACGGATATCGATGTTCTCCATTTTAAGGAGTGCCTCGAGTGAGTGCATTTTGAGATTTAGACTTCTAGCATTGAGTACCATTACCCTCAGTTTTTGCTTGCCTGTTCCTGTTATGGTGGTGAATTTGATATTTGAACCTTGCCTAAAAAACTGTGTAAATATGTATGTACACACATACACACACACACACACACACACACACACACACACACACACACATATATATATATATATATATATATATATATATATATATATATAGATATATTTATATATATATATATATATATATATATATATATATATATATATATATATATATAGATAGATATGGGTTTCCTTCAGTTTCCCGACAGACCACTTCCCCAACATGCATTACAATGACACTTCAAATTACCGACATTCCAAAAGCGAACGTTACCCGTGCAGTAAGTCAACATTTGGCCATCCCAACAAACTAAACTACCCTAAAAAAACTGAGCCACCAATATGGGGGGCTTCACCCCCCCAACCCCTTATGTGAGGGGCTTCGACTCCCACACCCTCCTTACTAAATATACCAACTCTGAGAATGCACTACCGTGGAGGTAAGGGGCAAAGTTCAAGTAGATGGCTAAGTGCTGACTTACTGCACAAGTAATGTTTGCTTTGGGAATGCTGGTAATTTGAAGTGTTGGTGTAATGCGTGTCAGGGAAGTGGTCTGTCAGGAAACTGAGGTAACCCATAGAAATGTGTGTGTGTATATATATATATATATATATATATATATATATATATATATATATATGTGTATAGCTGTCCCTCCCCCCCCTCTCTCTCTCTCTCTATATATATATATATATATATATATATATATATATATATATATATATATATATATCTATATACACATATATATATATATATATATATATATAGCCTACTTTTCTTTGTCGAAAACTCATTCTTTTGAAAAAGAAAAGTACGACCTCAGTTATAGGAAAGTGCAGTTAAATGAAAGTGCAATTTCATGAATACCAGATCACCGAACTGGTAATATAAACAAACAAAAAAATAACACTGCAGCTCTGAAGCATGCTATAGTGGGGATAAGGGAATATACCTGTTTCTCCAGCGTAGTGCGATTTTTTTTTTTTTTTTTTTCAAAACAGGTTTATTGTTTTAACATATAAGAGAAATATCATAACAATTTTATACAAGTAATTAAAAATAGGTATTATTATAATATTCAACAAAACAACTAAAGTATTTACAAAGACATCCACTACAATCAGATCAATTAATTAAACTAAAATACCATGCTATTGAAATTAAAATTTTTTAACAAATTTTGTAAATTATCCCATACAATAAAATAAGATGTTTTTCTATTTGTTCTAGTCCTAATTGTGTTTATTTCCATATGGCACACAATATTCATAACATTTTAAATTCATTGAACGAAGGAGGTGTATCTGAAATCCAATTTCTAGTTATTATTTTCCTAGCCACTGCTAGAATAGACCATAACAAGGGAAGCTTAACCTTTTAACACTTTGAGGTACAGGTGTGTTGAATAATATAAGAGATTTAGAAATAATGAAATTATCTGTAAAAGAGCCTGCAAAATTCATTAATTGACTTCCAGTATTCTTTCAATTTTATACAGTCATAAAACATATGAGCCCAGTCAGCATTAATTTCTACATTACATCTCTTACATAGATTATCTTTATTATTTATTTTATTCATCATCAAAGGTGTATAAAAGATCTATGTAAAAATTTCCATGTATAAAGTCTCCAGACAATGGAAGACGTAGTTCTATAAGCAGATTCCAATATATATTGTTTATCTTGTTGATTTGGTGGGTCCCCATTAATAGAAGTGAAATAATTCCAGTATGAATCTACACTGTAAAAAGTTTCTTGTCTGATAACTTTATGTATGTATGAAAGTTTACCTTTATCAGAAACTTTATGTTGTAAATTTAATATCAAGTAATCAATCAGTGTTGGAATAGATTCTTTAACAGTTATAGACATTAAATCTATTTTATTAATGAGATGTTGTCTAAAGGTCTGAACCTCTAACCAGCAAGTTTCTCTTAGATCAAATTCTTGTTTTAAGAAATCTAGATTTTTAACTTTATTATCAGATATCAACTGATACCAATACTTTAGATCATTATCTATAGCTAAATGTGTTCCTCCAGAAGTAGATGACAAAAGCATACCCTGAGTATACATTATAGGAAATACAATAAAATTCCATTCCCTATACTTAGGGTGCATGAATATAAAGTTACAATAACTAATAATATTTAATGGGTAACAAACCATATGTTTAGGTGTAATAGGTGAAGTACAAAATTCCTTTAGTAACCATAACATGGAGTTATTTACAATCATATTTTTATGTGTTAAGGAGATTTTCATGAAGTGCATACTAATTAGCTCCCAATAATCTTTCCATTTTGTGACATATGACTGATCTATTAATAAAGTAATAACTTTTACAATAGAAGAGATAGTATATAAATTAAAGTCTGGAAAAGAAATACCCCCTTGAGACCAGCTATTAGTATGTTTCTTTAATGCAATCCTAGGTCTATTAGGTGCCCATAGGAAATTTAACATTAGTGTGTTCAGTTTCTTGATAATTATTTTTGTAGGTGGAAGTATTATTGATTGTATTAAGTATAAAATCTTGGGGAATATTATCATTTTAATAATTGTAAGTCTCTCCTCCATAGTAAAAACATATTATTCCAGGTATTAAAAAGATTTTGTATATTAAGAAAACAGGTATTATAATTATTATATATAATAGATTTAATATCTTTAGATAGTATTATACCTAAATAAGTTATCTGACCTGAATTGGGTACATATTTAGTAAAATCACTAATGAGAATATTTTTTCGTGTATATATATATATATATATATATATATATATATATATATATATATATAGGTAGTATTTTAGTTTTTTCTTCATTGAATATTAAACCAGAAATACTTTTAAAATTCATCATGTTATCAAATAGAGACTGTATAGAAGAATTAGATCCTGCTCATGTAATTAGAACATCATCTGCAAAAAGTTGAATTTTGGATGTTGTATTTTCATCTATTTCAAAACCCTCTATGTCAGTACTGTTTCTGATCAAATTAGCCCAAGGCTCCATTACTAAAGTGAATAATAGTGGAGAAAGTGGACATCCTTGTTTTGTACCTTTAAGAATGGGTATTTTTTGTGAAACATATGTTCCTACCTTAATATAAGCCAATGTTCCTTTGTATAAATGTTCAATTAGATTTACAAATGCATCTGAGAAGTTTGTGCACTTCATTAAGGTAAACAGATAGTCCCAACTTACTGAATCAAATGCTGAACTTATATCAAGACTAATAAGTGTTAAATCTTTCTTTTTCCTATTTGCAAAATCTATTAATGTTAAAGTTCTTCTTATATTATCAAAAGTATTTCTATTTACAATGAAGCCTGTCTGATCTATATCTATAATGCCGGGAATGATTGTCTTCAATCTATCAGCAAAGATACTCATAAACATTTTATAATCAACATTAAGTAATGAGATGGGCCGATATGAAGAACATCTAGTTGGATCTTTATTAGGTTTTAAAATTGGCGAAATAAATGTATATTGCCAAGATGGGGGTTATTAACTCAGTTTGGGCCAAAATAAAAACCTTATGTATTAATGAATATGTATTTTTAGAAAGGATTTTATATATCTCTGGTATAATACCATCATTACCCGGTGCTTTGTTTGATTTAAGCTTATTTATTTGTGTAATAACTTCTGTATATGAAATACTCTTGTCCAATAGTTTAATCTGTTGTTTATTAAGCTTTTTATTCATATTTGTGGTTATAAACTCCTTTATTTTATCTTTAGGTTCCATGTTAATATTATTATGGTTAATTTTGTGAAAGTGATTTCTAAATTCATCTAGTATTTCTGGTATACTAGAAACATTCTTCTTTTCCTTAGAGAAAATATTTCTTTGATATGGTTTTGTTTATTCAACCTTTTTGTTTTATTTTTAAGTCTATGTAAGTATTTGGGGCTTATTGAATAAGACAAAAACTTGTATTTCTCTAAAGTTATTTTAACTTTATGAGTTAAAATTTCTTTGTATTTCTCATTTAGTTTATTTCTTCAATAATTTTCTTGTCCATAATATTTTCTTTATTATTATGTTTATAAGAGTCTAATTTACTTTGAATATCTAACAATTCCTTATCCCAAGATTTCCTTTTATTATTATACCATCTGATACTTTGTCCATATAGATATGATTTTAAGGCATCCCAAACATAAACAATGGAGACTTCAGGAGTATTATTTATGTCTAAAAATGTTTTACTTCTGAAAGTATATATTCTTTATAGTCTTTTAGTTGAGTTAAGTATGCTGGTATCCTTTTGATCTGAACATTATGAGTATTTTTATCATGAATTCAAAACAATTGAATTATGATCAGATATAGGACATGAAATGATTTTGGAATTAATTAAATCTGTTACCATCTGGTTAGAAATAAAGACCCTATCTATTTTTGAATAAGTTATGTATCTGTTAGAAAAAAAGGTGTATGGTAATGATTTTGAATCTATCTGATTATTAATATCATTCAAATGATAAGAATTAACAAAATCATTTAAATGTTTTGCATTAGATGTAATTCTTCTTTTCCCTATAGTGGTAGTATCACTTTCATGTAGTATACAATTAAAGTCACCAGCTAAAATAATATCTCCTATAGAGAATGATATGATCTTATCAAGATGATGTTTCACTGTATTAATACCAATTCCAGGTATCCAATATACATTAATTAAAGTGTAAGTCTTCCCATTAATTTGTATTGTAACCATACAAAACATTCCTTTGTCATCCTGATAAGACTTATAGGTTTTAGGAATGCGCATACTTTTATTCCATAAAATAGCCACTCCTCTTTTTTTCTGAGTGTGCTCTGAACTAACCAATACTGTATATTTGTTTGTGGCTAGTTTATCAATATCTTTTTTCAAGAGATGGGTTTCTTGTAGGAAGACTAAGTTGGCCTTATGTAAATTAATATATCTTATTAGGCTTGCCCTTTTACATGGATTATTCAATCCATTAATGTTTAAAGAAATTCATTTTAAAGATGTCATTTGGCATTTTTAAAACTTAAGAATCTTATGATCAAAATAACAAATAACAAGATAAGTAATGTTACATCTCCTTCTTTCGGTGTACCTTTAAATATAGCTGTATTTATTGAATCTCTTATGGGATTTCGTATAGGATTCAATTTTGTTTGTAGTGACAATGAATGTACAAAATATATTGTGGATGTCAAAACTATATACAAATAACAATGAACAAGTGAAAATAATGTAAGGATTAAACATTGCATCCAGCCTGGAGTTATAAACTCCAACTTAGAGTAGTATTTACCACTCAAGTTAACCCCCTACCCTAAGCAGCAGTACCTCAGCTACCACCTTATCAATTTAATACTAGTTATATTTAACTGAAGTTAACAGTTTTCAATTCAATTATCTAGCAAGACAAGACTGCACATTTGGTAAAACAGCATCATATAAACTAAAATAAACCTTTTTTTTAAAAAAAAAAAAACTGTTCATACTACTATATACATCCATGTAATATAAAACACTTGTATTCAAATAGCATTCAAATAATCTTGATGTTAGAAATCAAGAGGAGAGAAAATAAGTTCTAACATTCATTTAAATCAAAAACTTTGGCTAATATGATTCAGACATTACATATATTAGGATGCATCTATTTTCTGTCACATAAATGCAGTTAACAGCTTCCAAAAAAATCTTGAATTGCTTGTATATGAGCATTTACTCAAACTCATTATTGCCAATAGAATAAAATATTGTATTCATAGAAATTGTTATAAATCATACTTCATAGTTAAGCAGATTCTCAGAAACACTTATATACACATATACATACACTCATACACACACACACACACACACACACACACACACACACACACACACACACATACACATATATATATATATATATACATATATATATATATATATATATATATATATATACATACATACACACACACACACACACACACACACACACACACATATATATATATATATATACATACATATACACACACACATATATATATATATATATATATATATACATACATACACACACACACACACACACACACACACACACACACACACACACATACACACACACACACACACACACACACACACACACACACACACACACACACACACATACATACAAACACAAACACATACACACACACATACACACACACACACACACACACACATATATATATATATATATATATATATATATATATATATATATATATCTGATCTCACTGAGTTGTATCTTTACTGAGCACCATCTTACTTGCTGTCCCTTCAATAAATCTGTCTGCTTTATACAAAATAATGCACAGCAAACACATTTTAGTAATCAGATTTTACAAACATGCTATACTACTGCTTTAAAATATATCACATGACAATTTCTTCCAGTATAGAGTTATAAAATTATTTATGCTTGTCAATCAGATGAATTAAATGAGTTATAGTAATGTATATGTTTGGGACATAGGTTTTTAACACATATTATTAATCTGCTGTTAAGTAGATTTTCAAAAACACTTGAATAAATGTTTCATTTTCTATGCCTTCTAAAATAAAACATTTACTTACTACAAGAAACTGTATCATTTAAACTCATTATAACTGACATATTTTATGAATTATAACATAGATATTTAAGTAATTATATAAAATAACTCACATTTAGATGTTAAAACTTCATTTTCCTTCACATAGTCGCATTTGTATTATTCCTATTTCCTGGTAGAGTGTCACTTCTGAATCTGTAATGTGTCAGTGTGATATATAGGTCAAAGGTGAGACTAGCTGTTTTCAGCTTCTCTGTGAGAATTCTGAGAATTGAAGCTTTTGAAGTGGCTCATGAACACTGTGCATGAGACAGCCCACATCCCAGATTGTCTCTCTTAACATTTTGGCGGGGAACTTATTAAAAACTAGTGACAAACATTCATTTAGCAGTGTAAATGCATCTAAACATGACAAAACCTTCACAATGCATTCTACAGGTTATTACAGACTCTATGTAAGTGAAATCAAGCCCAAAATTATTAATAAGTAACAAAACTCAACATTTATGTCCCAACTCAACTCCTATGCAAATCTTATTATTTACTGTGTCTATATGATCAAAAGCATTTCTATATATTAATAAAGAAAAGAAAGAAAGAGTAGAAAGTAAAAGGCTGTAAGGCATAAATAAAAAAAAATGTAAGAGAAAGCTATAAGAAGTATATACAATAGAATATTACTTACTGTTTATATTAATAGAGTTAAAAATAAAACATATTATTTACTATTATTTAGTTCTAATTATTATTAGTTAAAGCATGACAGATTATTTACAAACAAGCATAAGCAGTGTAATCAAGAAAGTATAATTAGGAATGGCATTTGAAGAACATATAAACTTTTTACAAGGAATAAATATGTTATTATTCTATTAATCATATTTTCATTACTCTTCTCTCCCTGCCCTCCCCCACCCTTTACCCACTACATAATCTAAATAGAATGTCATTGGTTAAACAAAGAAAAGAAGAAAAAGATAAAGAAAAAAAATGTATCAAATTACTGATCTTATTTCTCCTCTTCAGAAAGAGAAACAAGTTGAATCACAACTTGCCATTAAATCTCCAGATATTTTGACTAGTTATGAAACAAAACATTTCTTTGCACACAGAGAATAACTTTGATTAAATCTTTTTCAAAATATTTGTTGCTTCTTGGAAATGCAGGAACTATATTTAAAAAGATTAATAATAAAATAAAATGATGAGAGAAAAAAAAACATAGTACAAATCATTTGTTTTTTAGTCTCTTCTTCTTCTCTGAAGTCTTCCACGAAGTTTCAGTTGCCAGTCTCTTTAACGAAGGACTAGCCCATTCCATTTCTTCTATTTTTTCCAAAATCTTATTTTTTTTTTGATAAACAGTAAAGCAGAGTCTAAGTCATCAAAAATTTTAGGACCATCAGGAAGGAAGATTTTAAGCTTGGCAGGAAACAGAAGGTATGTTTTAAACTGTGCTTTTTAAGCTCCCTTATTAGTGGCAGAAAAACTTTTCTTTTAGCTATTACCATGGAAGAATAGTCATTGTCAAAACGCACAGTTGTCTCATTAATCTTAACAGGAGCTTTAGCCCAAGCAGATTTAAGAACCATCTCTTTATCAAAAGATGATAGAAATCTAACTATAACTGATCTAGGATAGTTTTTGTTAGAGTTAGTATTAGCTATAGATCTATGTGCTCTTCGATACCAAAAGAGAATGCTTCTGGTAAATCTAAAGTTTTAGGAGCCATGTTGTTAAAAAGAAGTAATATTGTTACCTTCAATATTTTCTGGCAGTCCAAAAATCCTAATGTTATTAGCCTAGATCTATTTTCCAGGTCATCCAGCTTTGTTTGTAAATGTGTATTTTGTTTCAGCAGAAACTCAATGTTGATTTCCTCTTCTTGTATTCTATTTTCCATGTCATTCACAGCTTCTTCTATGCCTGTCATCTGGATCTTCTGTTGTTGCAGGTCTATATGTAACAAGTCTATTTGTTTTGTAGTTTTTTCTATGAAGGTGTCTATTTTAGTATCCATTTTATCCATCTTAGCAGTAAGTTGCTGGACTATAATTATCAGAGACTGAAGTTCTTTCTTGATGCTGGAGTCTTGAGAATTTGATTTACTGGAACTCATTTCAGACTGATAAACTGACAGGAAAATTTCCAAAGTGATTTCTGACAGGAATATTATTAAGATTTCCTTTCTTTTTTAGATATAGTTCAAGAACTATATAAAACAAACATATTTAGAAAGAAAATTACTTCAAAAATTAATTTTTTAAGTAATTAATTCCTGTCAGTGTAATGAAATTGGTGGAGCTGAAGAAATCTGCTGCTATCCTGTGTTCATCCTTGGCCACGCCCCCCCGTAGTGCGATTTCTGAGTTAGTATATCTAATGTAGCAGGGTGTGGCGGTGCATATATATATATATATATATATAACACACACACACACACACACACATATATATGTATGTATATATATATATATATATATATATATATATACATATACACACACACATATAGTGCATATACACACATTTGTAGATATATATAGCTATGTGTATGTATGCATGTGTATATATGTATATATATATATATATATATATATATATGTGTGTGTGTGTGTGTGTGTGTGTGTATACATATATATATATATATATATATATATATATATATATATATATGTGTGTGTATATATATATATATATATATATATATATATATATATATATATATATATATATATATATATATATATATATACACATATGTGTAGATATGTATAGGCATACACACACACTATATATATATATATATATATATATATATATATCATCTTCTTCTTTTTCCAGCTGTTCCCATTACGGGTCGCCACAGTGGCTCACCTGTTTCCATTTCTTCCTGTCCTCTGCATCTTGCTCTGTCACAACAACCACCTGCATGTCCTCTCTTACCACATCCATAAACCTTATCTTAGGCCTTCCTCTTTGCCTGTAACCTGGTAGCTTCATCCTTTGCATCTTTTTTCCAATATACTCTGCATCCCTCCTCAGCACGTCCCATGTCCAAACCAACGTAATCTCACCTCTCTGTCTTTGTCTCCAAACCTTCCAACCTGGGCTGACCCTCTAATATACTTATTCCTAATCCTGTCCACCCTTGTCACACCCAGTGCAAATCTTAACATCTTTAACTCTGCCAGATCCAGCTCATACTCCTGCCTTTTTGTCAATGCCACTGTCTCCAACCCATATAACATAGCTGGTCTCACTTCCCTCTTGTAGACCTTCCCTTTCACTCTTACAGGTACTCGTCTGTCACAAATCACTCCTGAAACTCTTCTCCACACACTCCATCCTGCCTGTACTCTCTTCTTCACCTCTCTTCCACACTCACCATTACTCTGAACTATTGACCCCAAGTGTTTAAACTCATCCACCTTTGCCACATCTACTCCTTGTATCCTCACCATTCTTCTATCCTCCCTCTCATTCACACACATATATTCTGTCTTAGCCCTGCTGACCTTCATTCTTCTTCTCTCTAGAGCACATCTCCATCTCTCCAGGGTCTCCTCCACCTGTTCCCTACTCTCACTACAGATCACAATGTCATCTGCAAACATCATAGTCCATGGGGACTCCTGTCTGATCTCGTCTGTCATCCTGTCCATCACCATTGCAAATAAGAAAGGGCTCAGAGCTGATCCTTGATGTAAGCCCACCTCCACCTTAAACGCATCCGTCACTCCCACCGCAGACCTCACCGCTTTCACACTACCCTCGTACATATCCTGTACCACTCTTACACACTTCTCTGACACTCCTGACTTCCTCATACAACACCACAACTCCTCTCTAGGCACCCTGTCATATGCTTTATCTAAGTCTACAAAAACACAATGCAACTCCTTCTGACAGTCTCTGTACTTCTTCATCGACACTCTCAGAGCAAACATCGCATCTGTAATGCTCTTTCCCGGCATGAAACCATACTGCTGTTCACTAATCATCATGTCCCTTCTTAACCTAGCTTCCACTACTCTTTCCCATAACTTCATGCTTTGACTGATCAATTTAATCCCTCTGTAATTACTACACATCACCCTTATTCTTAGAAATCGGTACCAAAACACTTTTTCTCCATTCCTCAGGCATCCTCTCACTTTCTAAGATTTCATTAAACAATCTGGTTATAAACTCCACTGCCATTTCACCTAAACACCTCCATGCTTCCACAGGAATGTCATCTGGGCCAACAGCCTTTCCTATCTTCATTCTCTTCATAGCTATCCTTACTTCCTCCTTGCCAATCCACTGCACTTCATGATTCACTATCCCCACATCATACAACCTTCTCTCTCTCTGATTCTCTTCATTCTTCAACCCCTCAAACTGCTCTTTCCATCTCAACACACTCTCCTCGCTTGTGAGTATGTTTCCCTCATTATCCTTTATCACCTTTACCTGATGCACATCTTTACTAGCTCGGTCCCTCTGTCTAGCCAACAGGTCCTTTTCTCCAGCCTTAGTGTCCAACCTTTCATACAACTCTTCATATGTCTTATCCTTAGCCTTCTCTCTCTTTGCCATGCACCTCATCTCCTTATACTCCTGTCTACTTTCTTCATCTCTCTGACAATCCCACTTCTTCTTTGCCAACCTCTTTGCCTGTATACTCTTCTGTACTTCCTCATTCCACCACCATGTCTCTTTGTCTTCCTTCCTCTGTCCCAATGTGATACCAAACACCTTTCTAGCCGTCTCCCTTACTAGCTCTGCTGTAGTTACCCAGCTATTTGGTAACTCTTCACTGCCACCCAGTGCCTGTCTTAACTCATCCCTGAACTCCACCTCACAATTACCCTTTTTCAATTTCCACCATTTAATCCTTGGTGCTACCGTCACACTCCTCCTCCTCTCCTTGATCACCAGCGTCATCCTAGAAACCACCATCCTATGCTGCCTAATTACACTTTCTCCGGTCACCACTTTACAGTCTCCAATCTCCTTCAAACTGGCCCTCCTACATAAGATATAATCCACCTGTGTGCATCTTCCTCCACTCTTGTATGTCACCCTATGCACCTCCCTCTTGTTAAAATACGTATTCACCACAGCCATGTCCATCCTTTTCACAAAATCCACTACCATCTGACCTTCTGCATTCCTTTGTTTAACACCATACCTACCCATCACTTCCTCATCCCCACTGTTCCCTTCACCAACATGCCCATTTAAATCTGCTCCAATCACCACTCTCTCACCCATGGGTACAGTCATCACCACTTCATCCAATTCACTCCAAAATGTTTCTTTCTCATCCATCGCACACCCAACTTGTGGAGCATATGCACTAATAACATTAATCATTACACAATCAATTTCCAGCTTCATAAACATCACTCTATCCGACACCCTTTTCACCTCCAAAACACTCTTAGCATACTGTTCTTTCAAAATAACTCCTATGCCATTTCTCTTCCCTTCCACACCATGATAAAACAATTTGAACCCACCTCCAGTACACCTAGCCTTACTCCCCTTCCATCTGGTCTCTTGCACACACACTATACCAACCTTCTTTCTTTCCATCATATCAGCTAGCTCTCTCACTATAACAGTCATACTGCCAACATTCAAAGTTCTGACCCTCACTACCACAGTCCCAGCCTTACTCCTCTCTTCCTGCCTTCGGCCATGCCTTCTGCCTCTTCTCCTTCGGCCAACAGTAGCGCAATTTCCACCAGCACCCTGTTGGCTAACAGTACTGGTGGTGGTCGTTATTAACCCAGGTCTCGACCAATCCGGTATAGAAATATTAAATGGTGACTGCATGAAAAGATTTGGTGAAGTTTTACGCCGGATGCCCTTCCTGACGCAACCCTCCCCATTTATCCGGGCTTGGGACCGGCACAAAGAAATGCACTGGCTTGTGCATCCCCAGTGGCTGGGTTACACACACATATATATGTGTATATATATATATATATATATATATATGTATATATATATATATATAGTTACATGTTAAAAGACTGAACGGTTGAAACATCGAACTGCATATGGTCGAGACCGTATGCTTGATGTTTCAAAACATTGATCTTTTAACATGGCTAAAATAAAAGAAATAAATGAGGTAGAAGACTGTAATGTTGGGGGGCAAGCCCCCCTGCACCCCCCACACACCCCTACTTAAATATACCAACTCTGAGATCACACTACATTGAGAATATAGCGTGGAACGGGAATTTGTCCTATTCCCTGCTTTAGCACGATCTCGGAGTTGGTATATTTAAGTAGGGGGGCTGCAGGGGGGATTGCCCCCCTGCATTACATTCTTCTACTTCATTTCTTTCTTTTAATTTTAGCCATGTTAAAAGATCGATGTTTTGAAACATTGAGCATATGGTCTCGACCATATGCAGTTCGATGTTTCAACCGTTCAATCTTTTAACATGTAACTATATATATATATATATATATATATATATATATATATATATATATATATATATATATATATATATATATATATATATATATATATATATATATATATATATATATATATATATATATATATATATATATATATATATATATATATATATATATATATATATATATATATATATATATATATATATATATATATATATATATATATATATATATATATATATATATATATATATATATATATATATATATATATATATATATATATATATATATATATATATATATATATATATATATATATATATATATATATATATAGATTTGGGTCTACTTTTCTTTTTCTAAAACTCATTCTTTCAAAAAAAGAAAAGTATGACCCCCAGTTACACGAAAGTGTGCTTAAACGAAGGTGAACTTTCAAAAATACCAGTTCACCGAACTGGTAATATATAAAAAAAAAAACTGCAACACAGAAGCATGCTACAGTAAGGCTAAGGGAATATACCTATTTACCCACTGCAGTGCAATCTCAGAGTTAGTATATAAAAAGTAGCGCGGGTAGGAGGGGTGCAGTCTCCCACAAGGGGGGTGCTGGGGGGCTCCCCCCCCCTGGAAAAACTGCCTTTGCAGTGGTTTTTTTTGTTTATATTACTGGTTTGGTGACCTGGAATTCATGAAAGTACACTTTCATTTAAGTGCACTTTTGTGTAACTGGGGTCGTTCTTTTCTTTTTCGAAAGAATGACTGTCCGACAAAGAAAAGTAGACTATATATATATATATATATATATATATATATATATATATATATACATAAATATATATATATATATATATATAGATAGATATTTATAAATACCAACTCCAAGATCTCACGACAGTAGGGAAAGGGCAAATGCCCTGATCCTCACTATACTGCAATACCAAACTAAAAAAAGCTGGTATGTTTGATAACCTAATTTTTGATCAGCTGGACCAGGGGCCATATATTTTTCTTTTTGACAATTTGAATTTTCATTTAATTGCAGGCAACTCATATACATTTACACACGTATATACATATATATATATATATATATATATATATGTATATATATATATATATCATATATATATATATATATATATATATATGTGTGTGTGTGTGTGTGTGTGTGTGTGTGTGTGTGTGTGTGTGTGTGTGTGTGTGTGTGTGTCTGTGTTTGTATGTATATACATATATAGGCACACACACACATACATATGTGCATGTTCTGATGGTGGACAGTTTCAAATACATTAAAAACTTAGAGTTATGTTACTGCCATAGTCCTTACTGTGTTGATTAATGGGAGGGGATGTTTAAGCAATAACTCTGCTGAGGTGTTTGCATTTCCATAACATCTTGAGATTCATCCCAAATTGTAAATCAGCCACAGACACATTGTCTGGGTGTGGTTTCCTGCAGCACTTTTGACTCGTGGTTTTCAGTCCTTTGATTCTTCAAGAGTTAATGCACTTGAATCTGTGGTAGATAGAAAGACTTTGTTCTATAACCTGTAAGTGATTTTCACTAAGTTCTTCTAAGATTTTGTAGTCTTCTAACCTTTTACTTACCCGGCTACACAACTCTGAAAGCTTCATGTGCAGAGATTGCTGTCTGCTTATTTATTTATTCATTCATTTATTTATTTATGTATTTACTTATTTATTTGATATTTGTTTACCGGGGTGGTCTTTCTGGGTCTACAGAACTAATTTTCAGCAGAGGCCCAGGGAAAAAAGCTCCACATGCAGTACAGTACAAATACAGTGTAATCCAATCCAATCCAATCCTATACAATCCAATCCAATCCAATCCAATCCAATCCAATACAATCTAATACAATACAATACAATACAGTACAGTACAATACAATACAATACAATACAAATAAGTTTAGAAATACTATACACAAATAAGATGAAAGAACAAAATCTATATGACAAGAAATTGCAATATCTAGACAATTCTACTAGAGCTAAGACATTATAGACAATGACAGTCACTCTCACCATATACCTAGCCTATGAGTAGATAGTGTCCAAAAATAGTATGCAGGTAGTGCACTGTATGACACTGTTATAGTACATGAAAAACAGAATGTTGGTTTCAGTTAGGAAAATAATAGCTAGAAAGTTAGTGATGCAGAATGATAGTGAGAGTGTTAAGAAGAATAGAGGCATTACAGGCTGGGCAGTAGCTTAAGGATATGGTATGGAAACAGAGAAGGAGTTAGGAGAGTCTTAGGATCCTACAGACAAAAGAGGAGGATAAGGCTAATGTAGAAGAGGAAGAGCTCAGTATTAGGCAGGCTTTATGCAGGAGCAGAGACATGTATTTTGAGATGATTTCTTTAAAGACGCTTTGAAATGGTTTAGGCCAGGCATAGACCTGGTAGCTAGAGGTAGCTGATGCACAAACTGAGTGGTGCTTGCTGCTCAGTAAGCTGTTGCCTGCTTTGCTCCCCCTAATCACAATTCCCCAGCTACCTCTCCCCCTCATACTTATACCCCCTTTACACAGCTCACAAAATACCCATTAAAGATGCAGCACATTATTTAGTATACCACTGACTCACAAGGCCACTATTGCCACCAAGTATCACAAATGTTTAGCTGTGGCATCCCATCACTATAACCCACTACTAATTCAATTCTCTTACTCTCTCTAGACACATCACCTTCCTCATTTCTCTTCCATCCCCCTCCACTCTAAGAAACCTTGAGTTAAACAAATGCTACAGCTTCACTGTTAACCTCTCCAGCTCTTCACACATCTCCAACCCACTTTGCACTTCTGTAAATGTTATTATTAGACCACTCCAACCAACCTCATAGTTACGTAAATGTATTATTAGACCGCTCCAACCCACTTCACAGTTATATAAAAATATTTATTAGACTGCTCCAGCCTACTTCACTGTTATATAAATGTATTATTAGACTGCTCCAACCCACTTCATAGTTATATAAATGTCTTATTAGACTGTTCCAACCCACTTCAGTTATATAAATGTATTATTAGACTGCTCCAACCCACTTCACACTTCCATAAATGTATTATTACAATGCTCCAACCCACTTCATAGTTATATAAATTTATTATTAGACTGCTCCAACCCACTTTACACTTCTGTAAATGTATTATTAGATTGCTCCAACCCACTACACAGTTATATAAATGCATTATTAGACTGCTCCAACCCACTTCATAGTTATATAAATTTATTATTAGACTGCTCCAACCCACTTTACACTTCTGTAAATGTATTATTAGACTGCTCCAACCCACTACACAGTTATATAAATGCATTATTAGACTGCTCCAACCCACTTCACAGGTATATAAATGTATTATTAGACTGCTCCAACCCACTTCACAGTTATATAAATGTATTATTAGACTGCTGCAACCCACTTCACAGTTATATAAATGTATTATTAGACTGCTTCAACCTACTTCACAGGTATATAAATGTATTATTAGACTGCTCCAACCCACATCACAGTTATATAAGTGTATTATTAGACTGTTCAAACTCAATTCACAGTTCTATAAATGTATTATTAGACTATTCAAACCCAGTTCAGAGTTATATAAATGTATTATTAGACTGCTCCAACCCACTTCACAGTTATATACATGTATTATTAGACTGTTCCAACCCACTTCACAGGTATATAAATGTATTATTAGACTGCTCCAACCCACTTTACAGTTATATAAATGTATTATTAGACTGCTCCTATCCACTTCAGTTATATAAATGTATAATTAGACTGCTCCAACTGCCTTCAGTTAGATAAATGTATTATTAGACTGCTCCAACACACTTTACAGTTATATAAATGTATTATTAGACTGCTCCAACCTATTTCCCAGTTATATATATGTATTATTAGACTGCTCCAATCTACTTCAGTTATATAAATGTATTATTAGACCACTCCAACCCACTTCACTGTTAAACAAATGTATTATTAGACTGCTCCAATCTATGTCACAGTTATATAAATGTATTATTAAACTGCTGCAACCTACTTAAGTTATATAAATGTATTATTAGACTGTTCCTACCCACTTCACACTTACACAAATGTATTATTAGACTGTTCCAACTCACTTCACAGTTATGTTAATGTATCATTAGACTGTTCAAACCCACTTCACAGTTATATAAATGTATTACCAGACTGCTCCAACCCACTTCACATTTATGTTAATGTATCATTAGACTGTTCAAACCCACTTCACACTTATAAATGTATTATTAGACTGCTCCAATCCAATTCCCTGTTATATAAATGTATTATTAGACTGCTCCAATCCACTTCACTGTTATATAAATGTATAATTAGACTGCTCCAACCCACTTCATTATATATATGTATTATTAGACTGTTCCAACCCACTTCACAGTTGTATAAATGTATTATTAGACGGCTCTAGTCCACTTCACACTTATATAAATGTATGGTTTGACTTTTCCAATCCACTTCACTATTATATAAATGTATTATTAGACTACTCCCATCCACTTCACTGTTATATAAATGTATGATTAGACTGCTCCAACCCACTTCAGTTATATAAATGTATTATGTTCCAACCCACTTCACAATTATATGAATGTATTGTCAGACTGTTCCAACACACTTCACAGTTACATAACTGTATTATTAAACAGCTCCAACCCACTTCAGTTATACAAATGTATTATTAGACTACTCCAACCCACTTCACAGTTATATAAATGTATTATTAGTCTGTTCTAACCCATTTCAGTTATATAAATGTATTATTAGACTGCTCCAACCTACTTCAGTTATATAAATGTATTATTAGACTGTTGCAACCCACTTCACAGTTATATAAATGTATTATTAGACTGTTCCAACCCATTTCAGTTATATAAATGTATTATTAGACTGTTCCAACCCATTTCAGTTACATAAATGTATTATTAGACTGCTCCAACCCACTTCAGTTATATAAATGTATTATCTGACTGTTCCAACCCACTTCACAGTTATATAAATGTATTATTAGACTGCTCCAACCCACTTTATTTATATAAATGTATTATTAGACTGTTCTAACCCATTTCAGTTATATAAATGTATTATTAGACTGCTCCAACCCACTTCAGTTATATAAATGTATTATCAGACTGTTCCAACCCACTTCACAGTTATATAAATGTATTATTAGACTGCTCCAACCCACTTCAGTTATATAAATGTATTATTAGACTGTTCCAACCCACTTCAGTTATATAAATGTATTATTAGACTGCTCCAACCCACTTCAGTTATATAAATGTATTATCAGACTGTTCCAACCGACTTCAGTTATATAAATGTATTATTAGACTGTTCCAACCCACTTCAGTTATATAAATGTATTATTAGACTGTTCCAACCCACTTCAGTTATATAAATGTATTATTAGACTGCTCCAACCCACTTCAGTTATATAAATGTATTATCAGACTGTTCCAACCCACTTCAGTTATATAAATGTATTATTAGACTGTTCCAACCCACTTCAATTATATAAATGCATTATTGGACTGCTCCAACCCACTTCAGTTATATAAATGTATTATTAGACTGCTCCAACCCACTTCAGTTATATAAATGTATTATTAGACTGCTCCAACCCACTTCAGTTATATAAATGTATTATTAGACTGCTCCAACCCACTTCACAGTTATATAAATGTATTATTAGACTGCTCCAACCCACTTCAGTTATATAAATGTATTATTAGACTGTTCCAACCCACTTCAGTTATATAAATGTATTATTAGACTGCTCCAACCCACTTCAGTTATATAAATGTATTATTAGACTGTTCCAACCCACTTCACAGTTATATAAATGTATTATTAGACTGCTCCAACCCACTTCAGTTATATAAATGTATTATTAGACTGCTCCAACACACTTCAGTTATATAAATGTATTATTAGACTGCTCCAACCCACTTCACAGTTATATAAATGTATTATTAGACTGCTCTAACCCACTTCAGTTATATAAATGTATTATTAGACTGCTCCAGACCACTTCACAGTTATATAAATGTATTATTAGACTGCTGTAACCCACTTCAAATATAAATGTATTATTAGACTGCTCCAACCCACTTCAGTTATATAAATGTATTATTAGACTGCCCCAACCCATTTCAATTATATAAATGTATTATTAGACTGCTCCAACGCACTTCAGTTATATAAATGTATTATTAGACTGCTCCAACCCACATCAGTTATATAAATGCATTATTAGACTGCTCCAACCCACTTCAGTTATATAAATGCATTATTAGACTGCTCCAACCCACTTCAGTTATATAAATGCATTATTGGACTGCTCCAACCCACTTCAGTTATATAAATGTATTTTTAGACTGTTCCAACCCACTTCTGTTATGTAAATGTATTATTAGACTGCTCCAACCCACTTCAGTTATATAAATGTGTTATTAGACTGCTCCAACCCACTTCAGTTATATAAATGTATTTTTAGACTGTTCTAACCCATTTCAGTTATATGAATGTATTATTATACTGCTCCAACCCACTTCACAGTTATATAAATGTATTATTAGACTGCTCCAAATCATAAGCATTATTACTTATACACCTTTTACTGCAACTATCATTCACTTCTCACTTTTCACATTCACGTTCTTCCCCAAACCGCCAGAGTGTGTCTCTTACCTACCTCTCTCCTTATAAAATATCCTGTTACTCCAAGTCATCCTTCCTACCACAAACTGCTGAAGCATTCACATTCACTAAACATTAGCTTCTCATCTACCAGAATCCCAAGAACAGAATACTGCTTTATCCCAACTTACACTCAAACATCTACTCACTCAAAAACTATCTCACCAAACTCTTTTCACATTTTACCTCCTTTACCTTTTTACTGTTATTAAAAAGTGATATTGGACACAATCTGTGTCATCCCATCATTCACACCGTACATCTCTCTCTCCCAAGCAACCACGTGCTCACTTATACATGCCCAACACATCAGAAATAGCCTTGACCGAGTGAGTGCTTCTCTCAGTTGCCGCAAACCGGACATAGTAGCATTCATAGTTTTCTGACTGAAAAGTTTTGTTGTAATTTCCAACACATTCTCCCCTCATACAGCTATTCACATGACCAAACTAGAGTAGGACCTAAATGATTAGAAGGATCCTAATTTAACCTCAGCTACGAATTCTTACCACAAGCTAATGCATCCACAGCCACAGGTCCTAAATGGTTACTCCATAAAATTTCCATCCACTGAGAAGCCGCTTTATCTAATGGCCTCAGCATATCTCCCACTTCCTACCTGCCTCTCCAAATTAATTTCTGTTATTAATAATATTGTCTGAACTGCCTGCTCAAATGCAATCTTATCACCTTAGAAAATGTTGACCTCAGTTTTCTAGGTCCTCTAGCCAGTGATCTAAAAGAATATTTAGCCAATAAAAACAGCACAATTGTCATCATAAATCCCCTCTTCACATTTCTCTCAACATGAGTTTGGGTGTGGTTTCAACTGCATCCACCTGTCTCGAATAAGTTCATAGGTTCATAGGTGTGTACTAGGCTAATGGCCCTTGAGGCTTTACAAGCCTACCCCCTAGGATTACCCTGGCATCATGCCACCTGACCTTAGTTCCCAGTGCCTCTGTTGAGCAGAGGCACTGGAGTGATCCCTGGGGTGAATTTCCTATTTCCCATCCACTCATCAAGATTTTTCATGAAGAGGGCCAGTGAGGTGCTCTGTTTGATGAGCATGGGAAGTCTATTCCATAGCATGGGCAGTCTCTGGGTTATGAACCTGTCCCTCCAGCTTTTTCTGTTGATTGTGGTAATGAGGTTGAGGTCTCTGGATCATGTGGTGTGGAGAGATTGGGATTTCTTTAGATGTAGCATTTCTACCAGAGCTGGATCAGACATGGCTTTGTAAGTCAAGCAGGGATCACCTCTAAGTAGGCTATATGAGGCAGAGAATAGTTGGAGTTTTTTGAGTCTGTCCGTATAGCACAAGTGTTTAAGGCCTAGAGGATCCTCTTTGTGAGGTACTTTTGCAGCCTCTCCAGTTGTTGCAGATGTCTACTGAGGTACATGCCAAACGGGGCATTGTACTTGTTGACTGGGGAAGAGTACAGAGAGAAAATGACCTTTTTATTCCTGGATGCAAAACCCTTATTAATGAGATGTGCCACATAGAATGACTTTCTGACCACAGTGGCAATGTGGTTGTCAAAAGAGAGGTTGCTGTCAACCTGTGTTCCCAGATCTCTCATAACGCCTTCTGTGTTCAGTGGACTACCACTGATGTGATAATTCATAGGAACTGGGTTTTTTCCAAAGGGGATGATGACACATTTTTTGGCATTGAGCTTAAGGCCATGGTTCTAACACCAGTCGTTGGTCTCATTGGGGGCTTTCTGTAGGATGTCAACATCACTTGGGGAGTTAATAATAGCTCCCAACTTGCAATTGTCTGTGAACTTTCTCAGCCAGAGTCCCTTTGTGTTGGCCTGGACTACAGAGGAGTAGATACCAAAGAGGAGAGGACCCAGGTCCGAACCCTGTGGGACTCCACTCATGACTGGTCAGCAGTCTGACTTGGAGTCAGCTACTTTCACACTGTCGGTTCTATCTGTTAGCAAGTTTGCAACCCACCTAGTGATATAGGTGTTGATGCCTAGCTTAGTCAGGTTTTCTGTGATTCCTGAGTGGGGAATGGTATCAATGGCCTTGGCCAGATTAAGGTAGGCTGTGTGAACCACCTTGCCTTCATCCACAGCTCTGGTGACTGACTCAAAGAAGTTGACCAGGTTGAGCAGGCATGATCTACCCTTCACAAAACCAAAGTGTGTGGGATCCAGAGTTTAGAGATTCCTTATATCCTTGTTTATTAGGTCCATGATGATGCACTCCATACCTTGCATATCAGACTCGTCAGGCTAATGGGGAGATAGTTCTCAGGGTCTGTAGTTGCTCCTCCTTTGTGGAGAGGGATGACTGTAGCAGTGCGGCATTCAGTAGGGACAAAGCCTGAGGTGAGGCTGTGATTGAACAGGGCACACAGGTAAGGTGTCAGTTCACTCTGTAGTTCATGTAGAACACAGCCAAGGATATTGTCAGGTCCCATGGAAGCTGTATTCTTGGTCTTGGATAGTGCTGTTTTAACCTGTGCAGCAGTAATACTGGGTGCCTGGCAATCTGTGGCATCTGGGGGGAGGAGAAGGGTACAGTTGGAACGAATCTTTCAGCCAGCGTATTGGCAATATCTGTTGGCTCGGTATAGGAGGTACCATTGTGCAGCAGCTCAGAGCAAATCTGGGTATTGCCATGGAGATTCTTTACATAACTATAGAAGGCCTTGTGGTTGTCTTTACTATCTGCTGCAATTTGTTTCGATAGCTAGCTTTAGAGGATTTGATGAGGGATCTCAACTTTTTCTGAGGCTGATAAGGGAGTTATTCCAGTCTTGGGACTTCACCTTATTCAGCATCAGTTTCCTCCTTCTGTTGTAGAGTTTGTTTATGGCAGGGGACCACAAGATTGGCTTTCTTTTTTTGCAGGAGAGTGTCGTGGTTCTATTGGGTATGGTGAGATCCATGCATTTGTGAACGTGTTTGTACAGTGCATTAGTGTATGATTCTGTGGTTCTGCAACTATTCTCCATTTGCATGGATGCCGTGAAGTTAGTGACCTCTGTTTTTAGGAGCCCAAAGTCAGCTTTGGAGAAGTTTTTCATGGTGGTTACCTTTGTGGGGGAGGGTTGTGGCTTTCTAAGGAGATTAGTTTGTGGTCGGATCTAACCAGCGAGGAGTTGACTATTGGTGTAGAGCAATGATCACTCATGTTAGTAATGACCAGGTCAAAGATGTTGCTACTTTTAGTACGGGTAAGAAAAAGCTGGTCCAGGGCATTGGAATTAATGAATTTCTGGAAATGTTGGGCAAGTGTATTGGTACGAGTAGTTTTCCCAGTTAATGGAGGTTTAGTTGACATCAGCCAGTATGAGAGTGATAGGTTGGATGCTAATATTCTCCAGGGTGCTTAGGAATATGGAATGTGAGTCTTGCAACATGGATGGGGACCTATAGCAGGCTACCACCTGAATCACTGTCTTACCCAATGTTAGCTTCACCTGAAGTATCTGTGATGCATTATGTTGGGCTACCAGTCTGGAGTTGTGTGCATCCTTTATGAATATGAAAACACCACTGCCTTTGGAGCTTTGGTCCAAGTTCTTGGACCGAAAGGTGTGAAAAGAGTTATAGCCTGGTAGTGCAGGGGTGATTTCTGCTGCTTTGAGCCAGGTCCCTGTTACAGCACAAATGTCGATGTTCTCCATTTTAAGGCGTGCTTTGAGTGAGTGCATTTTGAGATTTAGACTTCTAGTGTTGAGCAGCATGACCCTCAGATTACATTTATCTGTAGCTGTTATGGTGATAATTTGGTATTTGGGACACCACCTAAAAAAGGTACTATAGGGGTGGCAAAAGCCTTGGCCAGTATCCAGAAGCCCAGGGGTGACAGATGCAGGCCATCTCTGGCAATGCATCAAGGTCTGTTAGTCATGTTATCCCAGGCAGCCAGATACTGGATCACCTTAGAATGACACCAGAAACTTAGCCAATTGTTGAAAATCATTTTTTGCTTGTATTGTGGTATCGTTCTGGGTGATGGTAGGATGCTGCTCTGGGCTAGAGACATACCCACCTGGGCTACATAATCCGAGATCTCCTCCATGTCTCTTTTCATGTAGTCCAGGGAGGTATGTCTCAGGTCATTCACACCCACAAGTACAATGACAGAGTTATATTTCTACCTGTTGTTGAGGGACATGAGTGTGAGCGTTATGTGGTGGATCCTGGCACCTGACAGGCAGTTCACTGTTACTTTCGCCTTATTCAACCTAGTCAGTGAGACATCAGCATGACTCACTTTAGAGTCACCTATGACTAGTGTGTTGGGCATGCTGTTTTGCATTAGGGGTTTTGGTTGAGTGGCACACTGTTTAGGAGAGTTATGTGTCTTGTGATTAATGCTGTGTTGTGGTGGTCGAGTGTGTTTGTGCCTTGGAGGTCTCTGCTGTTTGGGTAGATTTTTATTGAGAACCCTGCAAAGGTAGGTGTGTGGTTTGTGTTTTTATGTAAAGGCAGTGCTGGTGTGTGTTCTAGAGGGTTATGTGTTCCATGTGGTGTGGTGCAAGTGTTGACCTTCTCTTCTTGACCCTATTTCAATCTTGGCTGGAGAGTGCATGGCTTCCAGTTTGGATATATAAGTGCATCTCTCACAAGTCTGAGTGTTGGGAGGTAAGAGGAGAGGGTTGTCAGTGTACATGAGGCAGTTGCTACATTGCCTCAGGATGCCCAAGTTCACAAGGTTAATAGCAGAAAGCATAGGAACTGACCTTTAGGCAAGCTTGCAGGGGTGGGCATTAATAATAAGTACTGGAGCTGTTTCCTTGTGGAATGTTTAGTGCTGGTAGCAGTTTTGTGTGCAACAATAATTGCCACAAGAAGTCTGGTAAAGTGCTAGACTAATAAGCTAGTAAAAGCACAGGACAGGAGATAACTAGCAGATCTAAGGGAAATATTGAAGAGCAGACTTTGGCACCGCTCATAAGCTTACAAACAGTCCTGGATACAGCAAATCTGTATCTGGACTAGATTAGTTACAGGAAAGGTGGGAAAAGTGCAAATGCAGGCTTTTAAGCCAGAAAGTTGAAATAGATGGAAAAACTGCCCAAATGGCCAATAAACTACAGTTTCTGGGCCAGAAACCACTCCTCTTGTGGTAGATAGGCTTCCTAGTGCTTACTACACCCACTGATAAGTTAGAAGGCTTCCCTCTAACACAGAAAGGCTTGGGGGGCTCAGAAGCTTACAAACAGTCCTGGATACAGCAAATCTGTATCTGGATTAGACTAGTTGCATGAAAGGTGGGAAACAAGTACGAACATGGGCTTTTAAACCAGAAAGTTGAAAGAGATGGAAAAACTGCCCAAATGGCCAATAAACTACAGTTTCCGGGCTAAAAAACACTCCTCTTGTGGTAGATAGGCTACCTAGTGCTTACCATGCCCACTAATAAGCTAGAAGGTTTCCCTCCAACAGAGAAGGGCTTGGGGGCTCAGAAGCTTACAAACAGTCCCCGATATAGCAAATCAGTATCTGGACTAGACTAGATACAGGAAAGGCAGGAAACAAGCTTAGAATTTTTTTAACAGAAAAGTGGCTAAAACAGCACTAAAAACAATTCAAGTGCAGTGCAAGCTAGCACACGAGTGTGTACCAATATTAAAGCAAATACAGTTTAAATAAATGCAATTTATTCAAACTGCATTCTGAACTGAATTAAATTATTGTTTTATTCAACTCTAAACAGTTAAAAAGTGCCACAAATATACTTATCAGCTGAGAAGCACACTCAGTCAGAACACAAGGAGACTCTAGCAATTTTTTTTTTTAGTAAAGTGGAAAGGGACAAAAGGAGGAACAGAAGATGATTCAAGGTTAAGAACCTAAGTGAGTTGGCCTTCTCAAATGTTCTCTCTGTATTAGGTAGAATGAGCTAATGACACTAGACTGGGAGGAGTGTCCCAGATTAAATTTACAGTAGGGACGGGCAACTCCAAAGCCACCAAGTATAAGAACAAGATACCAATAGGGAGGGGGTATGAAACTGTTACAGCTACTAGCTACTATTTTAAGCAGAAAACACTGCAGAAATGTTTATCTCAGCAGAAAAATAGCAGTGAAACACTAAATAAATGTTTTAAACAGATAAAGGAGCAAGGAGACTCTAGAGAATGCTTTTTTCTGCAAACAAATCAGTTATATGATGCATTCCTTGGCAAGAAATGAGAACAAACAAACAAATGTTTAACAAATGGAGAACATTTCCAGTTAATACCTTACACACAGTGCTCTGTGTTCTCTATCAGCAGAAGATGGCTGCCAGAAACACAGGAAACTCAACAAACAAAAGAACCAGGCCTGGATAACAGCAGGCCTCTATGCAGACTATGCTACCTGACTAGAACACAGAAACCTCACAAAAATGCACAGAAATGCACAGATAGAGCACTTACTAATAGAAAATACAACTCTCAGTATGAAAAATCAGTTTACAGTTAAGTAATTCAGTAAAAATGCAATTACAGTAATGAAACACTATCTAGCAATGAAAACTACAGTTAAAACAGTATAAAACAGTATACAAATACAGTGGAACAGTAAAAAAAGCTTTATAACAGTGCTAAATGTAATAGATTAGCTGTATATTACAATTATAAGCATTAAGAAGTGCAATTCAATGAAATAAATGTAAGAAATAACTTATTCTGCTCTTGGAGTCTTAAGGAATGTTTGCTTTGTCCCAGTGATGAATCACTACTCCATAGCCTGGCAAAAAACAAGCCACCCTCCCAACTTGTTTGACAGTTATGCCTGACTGTTGCAGGTCTTCTGTCATGCAGTTCATCTGTCTCTTGGCCGGATGTCCACACTGGAGCGACTTGGGTTTCAACTCTGATGTCCTTATAGCTCTTCATTTATCCCCCAGTGTTCATCCTACCACACATGTCAGGCACAGTATCTCCATCACCTAGGGCTTCCTCAGTTGCTTTGCCTTCACTGCCCAGATTTCTGTACCATACAGTAGTACCAGTCACACCACTGTTTTGCACAACTTACTTTTCAGCTACGTTCACATTCTTGTCATACACTACCCCTAACACTCTGTGCCATTTGGCTGCAGCCACTCTGATTCTAAATTTGACTTCCTCATTCAGACTTCCCTTCTCATTAACCACCACTCCCAGATACTTGAAGCTGTTAACCTTTTCTACTATTTTCCATTCTATGTTTTCAGCCTCTTCTGATTTCCACATTTGTTCCCATGACAATTGTTTTATCTGTACTCAGTTTCATCTTGTTCCATCAGTGTTGCATTCTTTTCTCCTATCATTCTTTATCTTCCTGTCTTTACCCTGCAACTTGATAAGAGTTTTTTTTGTGCCATCTGCTGAGGCATTTTCCAGGAGTAGTTAGAGTACCTCTAATACCTTGCTCTTTGTTATTGCAAATGCTCTATATGCCTTTGTTAGCAAGTTCCTTCTTAGCCTGGTCCTTTTTTTTCCATCTCCCACTTTTTCCTGAATTCCTTCTTTCTTTTCATAACTTCCTATATTTCTGCATCTCACCACCAACGTTCCTTATGTACCTTATTTCCATACCTGGCTTGGCCACATATCTTATCTGTAATCCTCATACATATTGTTTCAAAGCACTCCCATTCTTCTTCGACTCCACATATTTCTTCTTCTTCCTGGGGTGATAGAGCCCCATGTATTTCCTTGAACTCTTGGGCTTTCACTGACTTCCAGGTCTTCAGCCTAGTCTACATTGGCCTTAGACCCTTTTCTGACCACTGCTTGAAGCTGATTATGACTACCATTGTTTATGCTGTCGGATGACTGTTTCACTGGGGATGACTTTGCAATTACTGATTCTACTCCACTGCCCTTTCTCACTAGGAGGGTTTGCATATTTGTCATTCATTTATGTGATTTTGTAACTATCTCTTACTGAACCACGTGTTGGCCACCATCAAGACATTTGCCAGACAGAAGTCTAAAACAGTCTGTCCTTCTTTATTCCTGTTGCCCCACACATGTGGACCCAGGCACTCCTCATACTGTCTTCTGTCTGTCTGCCTGTCCTGATGTGAGCATTCTAGTTCCCCATTATCAGCACCAAGTCATACTGTCATGCTTTATCCTAGTTGGCTCTGTAACTGGTACCTGAATGCACTCTTTTCCTATCTGTCACAACTCTGCTGTGAGGCTTAGGCCAGGACTATGAATAGTTCTATATGCTTGCACTGGAGTTTGATAGCCATGAGTCAGTCACTAATTCTTTTGATAGCCCTCACTGTCATCTGAAGCTTCACCCATACTACAATTCCCACCCTATTTCAAACAAAGTGGTTTTGCTTCACTGCCCTTCCATCTTGTTATTTGGATACAGAGGATGTTTAGCCTCCTCCTTAACGTGTCATCTACTTCCAAGCTGCATCTTGTCAGTGATATTGAGTGTATCAATATTTAGTTCATATGTGGCAGGTTGATTTCTTTTGCATCCAGCTTTTGCTAACAAAGGCGATTCCAGATAACCCAGTCTGGGCAACTGGACACTGGATAGCCAATAGACTATTATCTTAGGGCTGCTGGGCTTTATGGCTAGTACACACTCTGGCCATTAGAGGCACATTGACCTCTCCCACCGTTAGCATTGGTTCCTGGTGTAGGTCAGAATAGGGCGGGCCTCAACCCACTTATCAGAAAATACCCATGCTCATTTTTGGTGACATAAGTCAACATAAAATCACCTAGATCCAGTTTTTACACCTTCATGTAGCATATCCTGACACACAGCTGTGCTCCATGTTCTCCTAACTAGATGATATGGTGCACCACAACAGTCTGTTTACAGAGCTCCTCCCTCCATACACACCACCTAGAGTCTGTGCTGCTGCCCACCCCACCAATAGGCACTACCTAGAGTCTGTGCTGCTTCCCACCCCACCAATAGGCACTACCTAGAGTCTGTGCTGCTGCCCACCCCACCAATAGGCACTACCTAGAGTCTGTGCTGCTGACCACCCCACCAATAGGCACTACCTAGAGTCTGTGCTGCTGCCCACCCCACCAATAGGCACTACCTAGAGTCTGTGCTGCTGCCCACCCCACCAATAGGCACCACCTAGAGTCTGTGCTGCTGTCCACCCCACCAATAGGCTCCAACTAGAGTCTGTGCTGCTGCATGTGTTTTCATTCAGTTTTGGGTGAGTTCAAGGTAGAAATATCCAACATGAATTTTGGAGGTGGGAAGAACCCACAAAGACCCTAGAAGAACATGCAAACTCCACATAGGCATTGTCCGGAGACCAGAATTGAACTTCTACCTGTGTAGAAGTCTTGCACTCAGATATATGCCTTTTATTTTTCCATAAAAGAATATCCCTTGTAAACAGTCATCAGTGTAATCAAACAGCTTTTCGTTAGATAAATGCACACAAGTACTGAAAGTGTCATAACTTATAAACAGTAATAATCTTAGGCTATCTTGTTTTAACTTCTGTGATCACTCTAATGAGCATTAGCATATCTTTGCATTTAGTTTTTGCTACAAAATTGCCATCCTCAGACTTTTTCTTTGAGTTCTATTCCACCTCATTCAATGTGAATAAGGTTATTTACTTAAGGTTTATTATGGGCAATAAAATAAAACAGAGCTCAATATGGTTAAAAACTAATCAGTGGCCTTGAAATAAAATAGTTAAACAATTAAATAAGAACTTTAGTGAGCATTTTTTTAAAGTTGTGCAGTTATACTGCATATTGGCCTCCTTTATATACATACATACATACAAACATCCATATATACATGCATGCATACATACATACATATATTCATACATGCATACATACATACATATATACATACATGCATGCATACATACATACATATATACATACATGGATACATACATATATGCATGCATACATATATATATATATATATATATATATATATATATATATATATATAGATGCATACATTCATATATGCGTACATACATGCATATTTACATACATACATACATGCATGCATACATGCATACATGCATGAATACATATATACATACATGCATACATACATGCATACATGCATGCATACATATATACATACATGCATACATACATGCATTTATACTTATATATACATTTGATTACCAAACAAGAAGTTAAGTTTTAGGTGACTTCATTTTGTCTCTACACTGCCCAAAGTGCCATACCATATACTTCTTGTCACCTAAAAGGAGATTAGTTTCTTCCTTAAAAGTGCTAAATAGGTAAGCACTTGTCAGATCAGTAGGCAGATCACTGCATCCTAAGTGTTTGCTATTGTGGTAAGCAGAGTTCACTTAGAAAAACAGAACTGAAAATTGTAATGTTTGGAATGTTCGCTACATATTATATTATATATTACATTGCAAACCTAGCAGCAAATGCAATGTGAGCAACAGTTTCTACCCATCAGTGGGGGTGGGGTGTGGGAGGTGATCCATTAAGAATGCAGTTCATTTTGCTCATTTTGCTTAATAATAGTTTTACAAGTTATAGCATTTTTATTTAAATATTATTACCAAATGATTTAACATATTTTGTCTTGTCCTTTTTTCCAGATACTCCAGTAAAACCAAACATCACTGCACGGTCAGATGTGTATAAAGGAGACACTGTCAACATGTATTGTGAAGTACCACATATTTTTAAAGCAAACAAGGCCTTTTTTTATAAAGAAGATGAATTAATCTATACTTCCATTGCTGAAGAGCTTAAGAACACTTCATCTTTTATTTATACAATCATCAATGCTAATAGTTCAAATGAAGGAAATTACACATGCCGGTATGAAACAGCAATAAGTAGTCGAATTCTGAACTCTACAAGTAGTGAACCATTGTTTTTCAGAGTACAAGGTAAATGTAAGACTAGTTTTGTTACTGTTTCATTGTAAATGCACATTACTGTACAGACTGGAATTGAACAGTGTAGCCAAAAAGAATCTTCTTCTTTCGGCTTTTCCCAGTTAGGGGTCACCACAGTCAATCACCTGTCTGCTCATGATTGGCAGTAGAGTTTTTACTGTGTTGAGTTGCCAGCCCAGGGCCCAACCTTCCACAGAAGGAACACACATGCACACACTCACACCTAGGGCCAATTTAGAGTGTCCAATCCAACTAGAGCATGTCTTTAGGGATGTGAGAGGAAATGGGAGCACCCGGAGGAAACCCACGTGACCAGAGGGAGGACATGCAGACTCCGCACAGAAGGCACCCCAGTTAAGAATCGAACTGGAAAACCTCTTGCTGTGAGGCAACAACACTAACCACTGCATCACTGTAGTGTAGCCAAAAAGAATATTATAAGAACATTCCAAGTTTGGTCATTAGTTACACTTGGATTTACTCATGCTTGGCATAGTTTGGTCATGATGGCAAAGCCAGAGTTCAAGATCTTTGTAATGAGATTGTATTTTATTGTTTTTTTTTTAAATATAAGAGTGATAATAATTCATTTTGAAAAAAAAATATTTATTTCAATTTGTTGATAAGTTATTGAACTGTTATTTTTCAAAGGCATTTAGTAAAATTTAATATTTCATTTTAGAGAAATTTTAACTTTAACTGAATTGTTAAGTAACATTTTAATAACATAATACAACTATGTTAGTACATGCTATTTATCTTTATGTACTTCCTTTTATGTGATATTTTATATGTTGTCATTTTATCTCTTTTGGTGGTTGTGAAGATGTATAAAACTGAATATACAAGTGTTCATAGATGATGGTTAACATAAGGGTTAGGTAAGGGGATAGATTCACCCCAGGATTCAGCAAGCTCTGCATGGCATGCAGGAATAGTGCAGGAGCTACTGCAGGCAATATGGCCACCGTGAGATCCAGGAATAAGCTCCCGGGACGTGCACGAACACAGCTGCTGTATGCAAATTACCACATTTGCAGGTGAAAACTATGCAAGTGAGGTGAATTTGCAATCCAAAAAGCTGGCAGCCGGTCATGCAGGACTAGTGTAGTCTGCAGAAATGTACTCTGTTGGTAACCAAGTACATTTCTGCAAACTACAAAATGGAGCCATGACAGCTCCAAATAAAGTATGTATATTATGTGGAAAGCATGCCCATGGCCAAATATATGGCCACTGGCATGGAAAACAGTTGCAAAAGTAAAAAAAAAAATAACTTTAATTTTTTATTAGCCGATTTCGGCTGTTTAAGCATAGGACAGTGGCGCGCAAATGGGATTGGGCCAAAAATTTAAAAAAAACTTGAAATAAGCATTCTATCCATATTCAAAATTTAGCCATTATACTCAATGGTAGGTAGAAGACAACATGGCCAGTGAATAGTGGTTGTTAAGGGGGAAGGCTCAGTGTGGGACTTGCAACTAAGCATTAGCAGACAATCCTATGCAAATGAGGGGAATTTATTGATTTATTTATTTATTTTATTTTACAGTTTGTTTACCAGGATAGTCCATTGGGCCAAGAAGAGCCCGTTTTCAATGGAGTCCTGGGGAGAAAAGCTTCATAAGACATTATACAAATTTAGACAATTACAGATGAAAACGACATTTCACTAAATATTTACAAAACCTGTCAGAACGTATTTTCAAAATACCTTAGTTTATACAGTGGAGAATATAAAAGTAGAAGTGAAAGGAGCCTTGCATAGGAATCAAGTGAGAGTTATAGCAGGGGTAGAGAGGAGGGGGTAGGAAGAGATTAAGTGTAAAGTAAGAAGAGAGAGAGAGAGAGAGAGAATAGTAAGAAGAACTGGTATATGAGGGGTAAGAGGAGGTGGGAAGAAAGGAGAGTAAAGGCAGAGTTAAGTTAGTCAGAGGAATGATACTGAATCCTGGATTCCCCCTCAAGGCTAGCCTGCACCCAACCATGTCAGTGCAGGAAGGCCATGGTGCAAGCCTAAGATCTAGCTGACATCATAAAGGGGTGTGTCAGGCATACTGTAAGCTTATTGGAGCCCTGTGGCTCAGGTTTGCCGTAGTTTAGCAGAGCTAAGCAAGGGTGTGTGTCTGAGGCCGCCTAGCACTCTTTCCATTGCCTAAATGGGTGTGCGCACTACGCACTGTGTTTTAAAGAGGGAAAAAAAGTAAACCAGGAAATAGCAGCGCCATTCATATCTGTGCACTGTGTTTGCATGGTGCACCCCTGAGCTTAAACAGGAAGGCAATGGGAAGGGAAAACATCAGTAGGAAGGTAATCAAGGAGAACTAGCATAGCTGGCAGGTGAGATGTATCAAAATCAGCCAATTACACAGGCAGCAGCCCAGTTCAGCACACTGCTATAAACTATGCAAACATCTTACCCTCTGTTTTTTCCCACAAACTCTACACCACCAGTGTACACAAGTGGGGAAATTTTACCAAACAAAAGCAACAAAATGATAGGGGCTGCAGCAGCTATCATAAATCAACATGTGGAAGAGGCTGAGGGTGCTGAGGATGAGAATGCTGATGACCAACCCACAGAGAGGAGAAGGAGAAGGAGAAGAGTGTATAGACCCAGGGTAACCTATCAGGGGCTACATGAGATGGAGATAGTGGAGCACCATAGGGTGGACAGGGACCTCCTACAGCAAATTGTTGAACTGTGCTGGCCACACCACACACAGAACCAACAGAGGGGAACCCAAGGTATGTGTAGGCCTTAGAATACTAGCCACAGATACTTTCCAAAGGCCAACTGGGGATATCATGGGGATCTCACAGGCATCAGCATCCAGGGTACTCCACCAGTTCCTGGATGCCATGTCAGCACATGCCGGTGAACACATATATTTCCACATCACCTGTGAGGAGTTGGGCAGCAATATGCATCTCTTCCACAAAATAGAAGAATACCCTGCTGTAGTGGGTGCTATAGACTGCACGCACATATGCGTCAAACCACCACCCGGTGGCCAGGGTAGGGTCTACATCAACCACAAGGGCTTCCCCTCCATCAACTGCCAGATTGTGTGCGATGCCCTGGGCATTATAATGAATGTGTGTGCTGGCTGCCCTGGAAGCTATCACGACTCCCACATTTGGCATCTGATGCAACTGTACCAGAGATTTGCCATTGGGGACATCACTTACGGTCACCTAGTGTGGGATGCTGGTTACACAGAAATACACACACACACATGAACAAGAACTCCATAATGAGGCACATGCACAGACCAGAATCATAACTGAGCATGTGTTTGGGATGTTAAAATCATGGTTCCAGTGCCTGGATGCATCTGGTGGATCCTTGCAGTACTCACAAGCTACATGTACCCAAATTGTCATCGTATGTGCCATGCTACACAATATGATCCTGTGGAAACAGCTGTAGTATAAACAGCATGGGGCAGGACCACACAGCCCCCCCTACCATTGCCAAGGCCTGCACAGGCACAGAGTGACTCGGAGGAGGAACAACCTGAGCATGCCCCAGTAGGCAGAAGGAGGTGTGCCCAGTAAGCCCAAGCTGTGGCAAAGAGGCAATGCATAGCACATACACTGACATGGTAGGAACCCAGGGAATGACACATCTCTCTGATTCACCCATACAGTAAAAGGGATGCCAAACATGACACTGCTTGTGCTTAACCATGTATAGGGAGTGTACTATGTGCATCCAACATAGTCAGCCCTCCAGCACCATCCTCAGTACTGGCACAGCCACAAGGTAAGTCACTCTTCCTACCAATTGCCGAATGGAGTAGTATGTGTTGTGACTTGTATCTATGGTATGGATGTGAGCATGCAAGGGAATTGGATGGCTGAATGGGATGCCAGCAGATAGTAGACACCTATAGTGGCAGCACGAGATCTGTAACAAATACTGGTGTCACCATAGCAGCCAGTACTAGACAAGGTGACAAAACTCACTGCAGGAAATGTGCTGGGTCACATGCGCGTTCATAGGACACACACATGCCAGTCAGCGAGGCTCACATACCCAACAACAGTCTCAACCAGCATGACAGGTGTATACAAACACAAACAAAGGCTGTGCAAAGGCCTCTGATTGATGGCTATGGCAAACACCCCCCCAGACCTACACAGACAGACTACAACAAGTCAGGTAGTGGGATGTTAGTTCTGAAGAGTAAGAAGTCAGAAATTGAAATGTAGGTCAATCAAACCTAAGACCTGTAGTACACTGATATGTCTCTAGTCAGCATGATAGGTTAGACTACAGAATGAAATGGAGTACCTGAAATACCAGCACTGTCATAGCAAATGTGTAAAAGTGTCAGGTGTGCCCTCCCCAGTCCTATGCAGAAATGTAGTAACAGTTAGGTGTGCCCCTCAATCCTATGTAGAAATGTAGTAACAGTCAGGTGCCCCCCGCCAATCCTATGTATAAATGTAGTAACAGTCAGGTGTGCCCCCCCCCAGTCCTATGTAGAAATGTAGTAACAGTCAGGTGCGCCCCCCAATCCTATGTAGAAATATAGTAACAGTCAGGTGTGCCCCCCAATCCTATGTAGAAATGTAATAACAGTCAGGTGTGTCCCCAGTCATATGTAGAAATGTAGTAACATGTATGTGTAGGTATAATAACAGTGGAGCACAGATTGCCTGAGCTGACCAAGGTAGCTGGATAGATTGTATCATGTGTACAGTACGCAGGACTGTGTGTGTTAGGTTGGTGTGTGTCATATATTGTGTGAGAGTGGTCAGTATGTATGCATGGTGAGGTTTGTCCTGGTGGCCATTGGCCAGTACTGCCAATGGCAGGGCCAAGTTCTTAAAACTGCAGTGCCAAAAACAATGCTTCCCAGCAAAACACATTCCAGCAGTAAGCCATGGTAAATGTTTAGAAGTAGTATGTGTCACCATCTGAAAGATGGACATGAGATGAATGTGGGCCCAGACATACAAGCAGTACACAGGGGGAAGTACCCCAGACAGACAGTGTATAATATGTAACTGGCAAATGGGCACACCCTTGGAATTGTACATACAGTTTAGCAGCACATTATTTCGGCTTGTAGTAGGGGAATACTGATGTTGTCTGGCCAAACACTGGCAGACCACAAAGGTCATAGGTATAAAGTATTTAGAAACAGCTGATGTCCCTGCACAAGCCAGCATAAGTGGAATGCCCCATGCATATCTGTAAGTAAGATGCAAGTAGTGTCCATAGCACACATGCACCCAGCTCACCCCACTACAACACACAGGTACCTCTCCAGTCTTATCCCTGCTGTTGGGAATAAGTACAATACGGCCCCCACCTCTGTATGGCAATAGCTAAAGAATGCAGCATGCAGAACAGGTGTCCCATGCAGGTGTGTCCCTAGCTGTAAACAGCACCCTGTCAGCATCCACTCCACTGGATCAATAATGACAGAAAGTATTGGCATGAACACCTTGCACACCTACCCTGTCACTCCAGGGGAATATAATGTATTGCAGTCTGGGATCATAGGAGTGACACAATGCAATGGCCTGTTACAGCTGGCCTGCATCACTAAAAAATGACCTACAGTCCTTTGCCAAAGGCCAGTGTCTCACCCATACTGCCAATGTATGTTATGTCATGGACTCCCAAATAACAACATAACACAGTCCACAGAACCCAAATGCAAGGCATGTGGACAAATCTCAGTAACACGCCCACCATGTCCTACTGCATGAACTGTAGACCAACACCAAATTACTGCTGGGATGAGGTGATAACTATAGGGAACATATCAGATAATGTTTGCATAATATTTGGAAGAGGGTAGAATAATGGGGGGGGGGGTAGGAGCATGGGTGGCATGGAGTTTGTAAAGTCCAAAAACTCAGCTGTGTGCACATACTGTCCCTGGCTGGAAATACAAGAATGGGTGGCTACAAACCTGCTAGTAAACCACAATGTGAAGGGGTAATGTCCAGAATTATCACCCCTGCCTGTGGATAACCTGTGTGAATCTGTATAGCTGTGAGGTATGGCCATAGCAGGATATGGCCATACTGTCACATTGATGGATGTACAAGCATGGAATCCTCAGCTATCACTGTACCAAGGTGCTGAACCATTTACACAGACTCAGCAGCAAGTGTCTGCAGATTCCCATCCAGAATGGCATGATTGTGCAAGAATATGTAGGCTGCAGACCACAATACTGGACACAACTGCATTCACCCTGTGTTCCCCAGGGCATCACTGTATACCTAACAGTGACATAAAATATCACAGTGTAAAACAGTGCATATGTCTCAATATCTTTGCTAACACCAATACCATGTATCAGAAGGAACACAGACACAACTATCTACAGTAACCCACTATCCTTTGTCCATTTCGACTCCATATTGTCAACCGATCTACAGATATCCTGCAGAAACAGTTTGCTGGCTGTAGATGTAGAACACAAAAGTCTGCACTAGATTACAATCTACCTGGAATGGATTCAGGCATTCAATATAGAAGGTTATACTGGGCATGCTCCCACACTTGCAGAAATGAAGCCCATGTCTGGCAACATCAGTGGACCATACATAACTGACAGTTGCAGATGTTAGTGCAATCACTCCTCAGTACACTCCAGTCATGCTTTGTGCACACATTGGATAGGGATACACACATATATCAAAGGACAACACACTATAATAGTCCAAAAACACACATACATAGATGTGTGGAAGAGAGTGACAGTGATAAGCAGCCTCCCATCATGAGGCCTGTCCCACCCCAGCACACATCCAATTGGCTAAAACCACATGTTGTGCAAATGTCAATCACCGTAGACATTTGACTTTGGTATCCCTCAGCACTATAGTGTATATGGTGCTTGTGGTAACTGTGTAACCTGACTGTACAAGTCAGTAGTCATCTAGCAGTTGTATACATGTACCTGTGGAATATAAACCTGTGTGTGCCTGAGTGTTGTGTGTCTGCCTCTAGATGAATGGGTTATGCCCCATGCACACACACTGCATGTCCCATAGCCCTACTATGGCAAGCCTGCTGATGTCTTCACCTTGAAATACACCTTTGGGGAAAGAGTAGCCCAGGAATCTCTGTGGTGCATGCTATAACGGTGTAATGCTGTAGAGTGATGTACTAGTTAGGTAGGAGTTCTAATCCCAGACTTGGAAAATGTGTGTGTTTGTCTGTATAGGGATCGATGCCTTTTTAAGCCACTCACAATCACTACAGTTTCAAATGCCCTACTTTGGCAGGGCTGCTGATGTCATTCACCTTGAAATACACCTTTGGGGAAGGAATAGCCCAGTAGTCTCCCTAGCACGTCCTGTAACTTCATGATGTTGCAGTGTGATATATTAGTTAGATAGGAGTTCTATTCCCAGACATGGCAAGTCTAGATGTCTGTTTGTTTGCCTGTGTAGGGAGCAATGCTTTTGAGGCCATTCACAGTCACTACAGCCTCCATTGCCCTTCTTTGGCAAGCCTGCTGATGTCATTCACTTTGAAATACACTTTTGGAGAGGGAGTAGTTCTGTAATCTCCATGGCATGTCCTATAACTGTGTAATGTGATTAACTAATTAGGTAGGAGTTCTATTCCCAGACATGGCAAGTGTAACAGTGTGTGTGTTTGTTTGTCTGTGTAGGGATCAATAATTTTTAGGCCACTCACACTCACTACAATTTCAAATGCCTTACTTTGGCAGGGATGCTGATGTCATCCACTTTGAAACACACCTTTGGGAAAAAATAACCCAGTAATCTCCGTGGCGCGTCCTATAACTGTGTAATGCTCTAGTGTAATGTACTAGTTAGATAGGAGTTCTATTCCCAAACAATGCAAGTGTGATGTTTGTGTAGGGATCAATGCTTTTGAGGCCATTCACAGTCACTACAACCTCCATTGCCCTTCTTTGGCAAGCCTGCTGATGTCATTCACTTTGAAATACAACTTTGGGGAAAGCATTGCCCACTAATCTCCATGGTGCATCCTATAACTGTGTAATGCTGTAGTGCGATGTAGGAGCTCTATTCCAAGACATGGCAAGTGTGTATGTTTGTGAGTGTTTGTTTGTCTGTGTAGGAATCAATGCTTTTGAGGCCATTCACAGTCACTGCAACCTCCATTGCCCTTCTTTGGCAAGCCTGCTGATCTCATTCACTTTGAAATACACCTTTGGAGAGGGAGTAGTTCAGTAATCTCCATGGCATGTCCTATAACTGTGTAATGTGATTAACTAGTTAGGTAGAAGTTCTATTCCCAGACATGGCAAGTGTAACAGTGTGTGTGTTTGTTTGTCTGTGTAGGGATCAATAATTTTTAGGCCAGTCACACTCACTGCAATTTCAAATGCCCTACTTTGGCAGGACTGCTGATGTCATCCACTTTGAAATACACCTTTGGGAAAAATAGCCCAGTAATCTCCGTGGAGCATCCTATAACTGTGTAATGCTGTAGTGTAATGTACTAGTTAAATAGGAGTTCTATTCCCAAACATGGCAAGTGTGATGTTTGTGTAGGGATCAATGCTTTTGAGGCCATTCACAGTCACTACAACCTCCACTGCCCTTCTTTTGCAAGCCTGCTGATGTCATTCACTTTGAAATACATCTTTGGGGAAAGCATTGCCCACTAATCTCCATGGTGCATCTTATAACTGTGCAATGCTGTAGTGTGATGTAGGAGCTCTATTCCAAGACATGGCAAGTGTGTATGTTTGTGAGTGTTTGCTTGTCTATATAGGAATCAATGCTTTTGAGGCCATTCACAGTCACTGCAACCTCCATTGCCCTTCTTTGGCAAGCCTGCTGATGTCATTCACTTTGAAATATACCTTTGGGGAAGAAATAGCCCAGTAATCTCAGTGGAGCATCCTATAACTGTGTAATGCTGTAGTGTGATATACTAGTTAGGAAAGAGTTCTAATCCCAGACATGGCAACTGTGAGACTTGGTGTGTGTGTGTGTGTGTGTGTGTGTGTGTGTGTGTGTGTGTGTGTGTGTGTGTGTGTGTGTGTGTGTGTGTGTGATTCATATCCTGTGTGGAGATGACTGTGCATGGGTGACAACTGGACTCATTGTGGAGCGGGTTTTGCAAATTTCTTATATGGTGGGCCTATTATATGTCACAATGTCCACCTTACAAGGATAACAGATGTCAAACAGCAGAGAGGCTGGGGTAGACAATCCACACCCCTACATGTGACATCAAGGCCTGGTAAACAATTTAGTCAACCCTTCTATTACCCAGAAAACACTGTAAACCCATGTCTCATACACAAACACACTCAGCTAGGCTACAACCACTATGATGGTAGTTCCCTGCATATTGCCCACAGATAGTAACCATGGTGTGATTGCAGGGACTACAGAGGGCATGGCATCCAGTCCCATCCCTACAATAGGCACATAATTGCATACAATGCTCCTTCACTATGTTCCCCACTGGATGCCTGCAACAACTGTAGTGCCAGCAAATGTAACCCAGAAAGGACATACCATGCCTTATACACATGTCCTGTATGGACAGGTGCCACTGACCCCAGGGAATATCTGTATCATGCTGTCAATGTAGGTGCAGGGTCAACCTGGTGTCTATTGCCAGTTCTCACTACATGAGGCCAGGAATGGCACTTCTGATGATAACAGTCTCTGTACACAACATGCCCCAGACACCCCAAGTACACTTCCACATGTCACAGAACATGCATGTGGAATGTGTGCACATTCCACACACCATCCATGTCATGGACTATAGAACACATACGTGGCGAGCATGCACAGCACTGGCCACCCACAATAGTAATCCAGATGACTGGATGGTGAATACAATACCCACCTGTGTGGGCCAACCCAAACACTACACCCCTGAGCCACACAGCAGACCATTGTCATGTGGCCTGATGCCAAGGTATACCCTTTACCTAGCCTTGTACAGCCTTCTGGCACAGTCAACTACTACACACCTGTGAAGCAATGCGCCCATGCATATCAGTACTGGCAACCTGTGTGTGTGTGTGTGTGTGTGTGTGTGTGTGTGTGTGTGTGTGTGTGTGTGTGTGTGTGTGTGTGTGTGTGTGTGCGTGTGTGTGTGTGTGTGTGTGTGTGTGTGTGTGTGTGTGTGGAGTATAATGATTTTGATGCCATTCACACTCACTACACCTCCCACTGACCTACTGAAGCATGCCTTCTGATGTCAGACACCCTAGCATACCCTTTGCCCATATATCATCCTGATAACCCCTATGGTGCATGTGATACCTGCATTTTACTGTATTGTGGCAAACTAGCTAGTTAGGAAGTCTAAGCCTGACCCTGCCAACTGTGATAATGTGTGTGTGTGTCCCTGAGAGAGTGTAGCTGTGTCAACCTTGACACCTGTTCATGTGGACAGGCATGTGTACTACACCTACCTTATCCCTCCTTTATCACTGTTACAGACGTCACTCACCATCGAATATACCTTTGGACAGCTTTCCCAACATATGATCTCTGTGGCACATGCAATAACTGCATAGACATGTGATAGCAGTACATAGTCAGGAAGGGGTTTGAAACCCCATACTGGTAAGTGTGTGACAAAAACATGTTTAGGTTTTACTCGCCCACCCCCTCCCTGTCTTACTTTGTCTCTGTCTGTCTCTCTCACCACCTCTCTGGTAGATATGGAGAAGTACAGCTGCTTTGCTTATGAAGCAGCTTGTGTTTTGTAAGGGATGATCATGACCAGCTGATGGCCTCTGCACAAATTGCAGTCCCCCACTAGCTGATTGCATGTGGGACAGCTGTGGTAACATTCCCATAGCCAATTGCATGGAAACACACTCCTTTAACTAGGAACATCATGTGGGTGTTGGCCCTTTTCATTCACTGTGAGCAGGACTTCATGTCAGTGTTTGGCAAACAGCAGCACAAATAGTAGAGGGGATATACCTCTAACAACATACACTGTGGAGACAGGCCAACAAACAGTTCCAGACATGACTACAGAATGGAGTAATGTTGGTTTAACAGGGTTTCTGTGGATATGGCTGGTCTACATGATTTCATACCTATCCTGACAGTGTTATGTGTTTGAGGAAACACCCACCTGTAGGGTTATCTGCAGACTGGCCAGTGTTTGGAGTCTTATGTGCCTTGTGTTACTCACAGTTCACCTATCTTAGAACTGCAGAAGCATAGTCTGAGGACTGCAGTCAGTACATGGTGACAGCCATGAGCGTTACTGACTTCATATCCCTCATAAGACATATGTCACAACAAACCCTGTTACAACAGTAAATGTATGAGGGTACCACAGCAACATGCCAATATTGGCCCAGTGTTTGTGGCTCCAACCATAAGTCTGTAAACCTTTGTACATATGTCATGCAGTAAGAGGTACATATGTTCTTTACACCATTATGTATTGACATCATACCTGATAACAATCCAGTCAGATAACAGACTGCTAACATGTTATGTATAGTAGGGGTTATTTCTGAGGACATAACCTGGGCATTCTGTGGTTGTGTGTACAGTAGTGGGGTCTGTGTACTTATGGTTATTGTCGACAGTATGTGTATTGGAAATACGTGCCTTGGCCTGTGTACAGACTGTGGTAGATGTCATTGTTCTTGGTCCTGTTCTATCTGATGTTACATGCTGCTCCAGTGTATGGTACCCTATCAGCTCACATGTTTGTAGGGCCAAACACACATGTGTCTCATGCCACAGACAGGCATTGGACCACACTGTGTTGTGACCCAGTATATGTAGGGTTAGTGTGTGAGTGGGACATATGAGGATGGTGTTGATCATTCAGTCAATATAGTGTAATATTAAGCTTGCATACCATATGTGGCTGCGGCTGTTTTCACATTGGTTGTGGGTATGCACTTTCAAACAGGTGTGTATTGCTCTGTGCTGTGACATGCCTGTACAGCCTGTTATATTTGCAGGTGCATGTGTATTCCCCCATACGAAATGTAAGCCAGTGTTTGTGGCAGTCTGCCTGTAGTTTGCACAGTGTTTTGTTACATGCTTAGCAGCTTAGTGTAATTACCCAGTGTGATGTTATGTCCAGATATTTGCAAGATGTACTGCTGTCAGGCCAACATAACTGTTGTGTATTTTTGACAAAGTTGTGGGATGCTGTACAAGATGTATGTCACTAACAAGTGGGTAGTATGTGGCCATGTGACCTCTGCACCACCTGTTATTATGTGTCAGGACAGACAGGAGTGTGTGAATGCTTAAACTGTGTGGGCATATGTAGTCCAGTATTCATGTGATATACCCACATACATAGCTGTTAACATCCACATTGTTAGGCTTGGTCCACATGTCTCGAACTAAGGGGATCTGTGTATACCTCTGGACTGACCAGAGTGTGCCAGACTTTCCATATATATTAGTCATACCTCTGCTGTAGTCCACAAGATCATTACTTTGCTATCAGTGGTAATGTACTATGATGTCCTTAGGATGTCTGTCAGTAACTAATGGTGTGCATGTCAATAGCAGATGTGACCTCCCACACACAACATGTCTGTTAAGACAACCCCTGTTCCAGTAGCAACAGTCTACATACATACTTGCTATACATACATGACATCCCCTTGCACTAAGAGGTTGAGACTATTGGTGCTAAGGTATGACTCTACTTCATTTTCTGGACATATGGTAAACATATATATATATATATATATATATATATATATATATATACATATATGGATATATATATATATATATATATATATATATATATACATATATGGATATATATATATATATATATATATATATATATATATATATATGTACACATACATATACAAACACCTATATATGTATATATATATATATATATATATATATATATATATATATATATATATATATATATATATATATATATATATATATACATATATAAAGATCTATAGATATATATATGCATCTATATATGTCTACATATATAAAGATCTATAGATATATATGCACATATAGTTATAGATATCTACATAGATATATATGTGCATATATGATGTACATACACATATATATAAATATATATATATGCATACACACACACACACACACACACACACACACATATATATATATATATATATATATATATATATATACAGAGAGATTTATAAATGGCTATATATATGGTGCACTATACAGATGTGTGTACAGTGGTTTCATGCCACCTGCCATGTGCTAGCAGGCAATCTGTCTACAGACACCAATTTGGTGACCCTCAGGGTGAGAGTGACATGCATCAGCCAATCCTCTGGGTGCCTCCTGCAAATGGCCGGTGAGGTGCTCCAGTTGATATGTATGCAACATATATTACAAAACATGGTTAGTGTTTGCACATGGCAGGTGGCATGATACCACTGTACACTCATATGTATAGTGCATCATATATATATTTATAGATCTCTCTGTATATATATATATATATATATATATATATATATATATATATATATATATATCTGTGTGTATGTACATCATATATATGTGTATGTAGATGTAGACATATATCTATATATGTATATATCCATATCCTTGCCATGTGTAAACATTACCGTTGTGTATACCTTCCCAGATGTATCACACCCTATGTATCTGGTATGTGTATATTTAGATATAACAACATATGTGATACAACAGTAATATCACTAACATGTACTATACAATTGTAGAAGTCACAGCAATTCCTCGATACTATTCAACATATCTACTAATAGATGTATTGGAAAAACTGGAGCATTGGAGCATCTGGAGTGTTTCTCCCCGGGCCTCCGCTGAAAACAGGCTCTGTGGAACCTAGTCGGACATTCCCGGTCAACAAATGTTAAATAAATAAAATAAAAACAATGACTGTCTTCACAGCTGTTATGTTGTAATGGTTAACTGTTGTGACTATAGTGTACAGGGTCCTGGGTTCAAGGGCTGTTAACTATTTTGCTGGGCAGAACAAGGGCTGTTGGATACAGAGTGGTTAAGGCAGTTTTTAGCAGCTTTAAATGCATTTGCATGAGTTTGTGCAACTGTAAGTGGTGCTAACATACGGTTAAACGTACAGGCGCGTACACCATATAGGCTTCACTTACCAGTGCGCACATGTAATATTGCAGCAATGCTGACACCTGCTAAGCATGGCTCAGCCCTGGTAATCAGTGCTCACATTCTGGTCTGGTATAATAGCAGGGTAATGACATCTTTAATAAGTGTATTTAATTCCATGTACATAACATGTGCTGTCAGTACAGTAGCAAGGTGTGAGTCCCTGTCTGGGACACTTGAATATATATGACCTGTACAACACTCTTATCTGTGTGAATATGTTACATACAAGGGTAGTATCCCAGGTTATGTGCAGTCACACTGGCATTTAGCGTATCATGACGTTACTACTGTTGACAGTGCTTTCCCAAGCAAGAGTAGATTGCTAATTGTAGTACTGACAACAAACACCCCTGCATGCATAAATGGACTCTGAGTCCTCACTGTCATGTTCCTGGTGTGTGAGCTGTGTCACATTATATATTTCCTACTGGATAATGATCTGACATGTGGAAATTAACTGTAGACTACTGTCTGTATAGCACATGTCAGTGAGGGCTACCAACATGTAGTAATGGCATACCTATCGGTGTCAGATGTCTGTCAATACATTCATCCTACTGCATAGCTAGTTGGTGAGCTGATGTCTGTCAGTCCCTGTACAGATGTGCAGATGTCATGTATCCAGCTTGGATACGTACAGGCAACCTATGTTTGACTGACAATGACATGTCTGCCCAGCTGTGATATAACTGGCACAAATAGGACACAACACCCTGTACGCACCACATGCCATGTGTACCTCCACTACACTACCACAGTCAACAGAACATGCTTGGGTACAGGTCTCCAAAACAGACACTAACCATGTTTTGTAATACATGTTGCATGCATATCAACTGGAGCACCTCACCGGCCATTTTCAGGAGGCACCCAGAGGATTGGCTGATGCATGTCACTCTCACCCTGAGGGTCACCACAGTGGTATCTGTAGATAGATTGCCTGCTGGCACATGGCAGGTGGCATGATACCACTGTACACACATCCCCTACACTTCCCATCTGTCCATGGACAATAGCCAGGTACACATCTATGAACACCTGCAGCGATGCACCCCAGTACTGACAAATGTGTACATGTGCATTATTGAGGATATCAGCCTCTGTGTTTTAGTACACCTGTAGTTGGGAATACCCTGAGGCCCTTCACACCCACTGCAGCACCTGTTGCTATAGTTATATGTGGCTGCTGCTGTACCGGAGATTACATGTACCTTGTTATGCACCTCTCCCTAAAGGCTACTTGAGCCTTGCAGTACCAGCACAACACTGTTGTACAAATGGGTTGATGGGCATGGGATACCCACTGAGTTCTGGTAAGTTTTTGTATGTGTGCATGTGTGTATATATGTAGGGTATAGCATTCCAAGGCCACATACTCCTATTACAATATGCATTGCTACACAGTATTAGGGCTAGTGATGTTGCTGCTCATAGGAGAGGCATGACAATGCATCACCCTACTTTGCCTGTGGTATGTGCATTAGATGCATATCCCTGTAGTAGCACTCTTGGGATGGACAAGGGGTTGTATTGCAGTCCTGGTCAATGTATGATGGTGGGTATGTCAGAGTGTCATCATGGGTTCCAGTGCATACAATATCCACAGTGGGGTGTGGGTGCTGGGTATACTGTCATTACACCATGGTACCCCGTTCCATGTTCCAAGTACCACTGTATGGTGACCACTGTCACCATCAACTATACAGAGTAACTGATAACACTATCCAACCCAGTTATGCATGTGCTGTGTGCAGCCTACCTGTAACACACTGGACACACTGACAAGTTATTTAGCACTGATAGGCCCAGGTCTCTTGGATGTGTGTCTGACTGTTATGTGTTTGTTAATGTGTATATGATGGTATATCATAGTATGTATTGTCCATATACAACCATTACATCCCCATTACCATACTGTACATGCCTGGGATGTTCCGCATGTAACATGTAACCTGGAACAGACCTCATCCTAAACACTGTGTGGTGTGTGTGCAATTATAGCCACACACATCAGTAGCACTACATACCTAGGTAGGGGTCTAGTCTCAGTGTTGCCAAGTAAGAGTGTGCATGTAGGTGGCAGGATCTAATTCAGATTGCGAATATACATGTCCCGGGGTCATCTGCCCATGTGGCACAGGAAGTAACTGTTATACAGGCCTGTGACATGTGTTCAACTGTACCCAAGATATGGCACAGCCATGGTGTCACCACAGTGCCATACCCTTCTGAGATATGACAGCAGACCATCCTCCTGCTGACACATGTACATCTACAACACAAATGGATAACATTATGGAGACCACAATCATTCAGTGTTACTAACAGCTATAATAATTCATGGCTGACAGCTACACTACCTGACATGTAAGCATTAAACATTACTGCTGACAACAGGTTATACAGCAATACACTGGTACACTGTCATACAGTCACCGTGTGCATCCGAATCATATTAGCCTGTCCCTGCATTGATGTTATGGATGACAGAGATGTGGGGCCCCCAAAAGGGGGGATCATTTCCCCTTTTTTGCAACCCGGGTGTGGGGTTTTTGGTTTTGCCCCAAAAAGAAACCTTTGGGTTTCATTTTTTTAACCAAACCAATTGTGGTTTTTTG
>NC_056750.1:50436582-50504082 GCF_019279795.1 Protopterus annectens
TATGAAACATATATATATATATATATATATATATATATGGATATATATATATATATATATATATATATATATATATATATATATATATATATATATATATATATATATATATATATATATATATACACATACATATACACCTATATATATATGTATATATATATATATATATATATATATATATATATATATATATATATATATATATATATATATATATACGCATCTATATCGCCTACATATATAAAGATCTATAGATATATATATGCATCTATATATGTCTACATATATAAAGATCTATAGATATATATGCACATATAGTTATAGATATCTACATAGATATATATGTGCATATATGATGTACATACACATATATATAAATATATATATATGCATACACACACACACACACACACACACACACACATATATATATATATATATATATATATATATATATACAGAGAGATTTATAAATGGCTATATATATGGTGCACTATACAGATGTGTGTACAGTGGTTTCATGCCACCTGCCATGTGCTAGCAGGCAATCTGTCTACAGACACCAATTTGGTGACCCTCAGGGTGAGAGTGACATGCATCAGCCAATCCTCTGGGTGCCTCCTGCAAATGGCCGGTGAGGTGCTCCAGTTGATATGTATGCAACATATATTACAAAACATGGTTAGTGTTTGCACATGGCAGGTGGCATGATACCACTGTACACTCATATGTATAGTGCATCATATATATAGCCATTTATAGATCTCTCTGTATATGTATATATATATATATATATATATATATATATATATATATATATATCTGTGTGTATGTACATCATATATATGTGTATGTAGATGTAGACATATATCTATATATGTATATATCCATATCCTTGCCATGTGTAAACATTACCGTTGTGTATACCTTCCCAGATGTATCACACCCTATGTATCTGGTATGTGTATATTTAGATATAACAACATATGTGATACAACAGTAATATCACTAACATGTACTATACAATTGTAGAAGTCACAGCAATTCCTCGATACTATTCAACATATCTACTAATAGATGTATTGGAAAACTGGAGCTGGAGCATTGGAGCATCTGGAGTGTTTCTCCCCGGGCCTCCGCTGAAAACAGGCTCTGTGGAACCTAGTCGGACATTCCCGGTCAACAAATGTTAAATAAATAAAATAAAAACAATGACTGTCTTCACAGCTGTTATGTTGTAATGGTTAACTGTTGTGACTATAGTGTACAGGGTCCTGGGTTCAAGGGCTGTTAACTATTTTGCTGGGCAGAACAAGGGCTGTTGGATACAGAGTGGTTAAGGCAGTTTTTAGCAGCTTTAAATGCATTTGCATGAGTTTGTGCAACTGTAAGTGGTGCTAACATACGGTTAAACGTACAGGCGCGTACACCATATAGGCTTCACTTACCAGTGCGCACATGTAATATTGCAGCAATGCTGACACCTGCTAAGCATGGCTCAGCCCTGGTAATCAGTGCTCACATTCTGGTCTGGTATAATAGCAGGGTAATGACATCTTTAATAAGTGTATTTAATTCCATGTACATAACATGTGCTGTCAGTACAGTAGCAAGGGGTGTGAGTCCCCTGTCTGGGACACTTGAATATATATGACCTGTACAACACTCTTATCTGTGTGAATATGTTACATACAAGGGTAGTATCCCAGGTTATGTGCAGTCACACTGGCATTTAGCGTATCATGACGTTACTACTGTTGACAGTGCTTTCCCAAGCAAGAGTAGATTGCTAATTGTAGTACTGACAACAAACACCCCTGCATGCATAAATGGACTCTGAGTCCTCACTGTCATGTTCCTGGTGTGTGAGCTGTGTCACATTATATATTTCCTACTGGATAATGATCTGACATGTGGAAATTAACTGTAGACTACTGTCTGTATAGCACATGTCAGTGAGGGCTACCAACATGTAGTAATGGCATACCTATCGGTGTCAGATGTCTGTCAATACATTCATCCTACTGCATAGCTAGTTGGTGAGCTGATGTCTGTCAGTCCCTGTACAGATGTGCAGATGTCATGTATCCAGCTTGGATACGTACAGGCAACCTATGTTTGACTGACAATGACATGTCTGCCCAGCTGTGATATAACTGGCACAAATAGGACACAACACCCTGTACGCACCACATGCCATGTGTACCTCCACTACACTACCACAGTCAACAGAACATGCTTGGGTACAGGTCTCCAAAACAGACACTAACCATGTTTTGTAATACATGTTGCATGCATATCAACTGGAGCACCTCACCGGCCATTTTCAGGAGGCACCCAGAGGATTGGCTGATGCATGTCACTCTCACCCTGAGGGTCACCACAGTGGTATCTGTAGATAGATTGCCTGCTGGCACATGGCAGGTGGCATGATACCACTGTACACACATCCCCTACACTTCCCATCTGTCCATGGACAATAGCCAGGTACACATCTATGAACACCTGCAGCGATGCACCCCAGTACTGACAAATGTGTACATGTGCATTATTGAGGATATCAGCCTCTGTGTTTTAGTACACCTGTAGTTGGGAATACCCTGAGGCCCTTCACACCCACTGCAGCACCTGTTGCTATAGTTATATGTGGCTGCTGCTGTACCGGAGATTACATGTACCTTGTTATGCACCTCTCCCTAAAGGCTACTTGAGCCTTGCAGTACCAGCACAACACTGTTGTACAAATGGGTTGATGGGCATGGGATACCCACTGAGTTCTGGTAAGTTTTTGTATGTGTGCATGTGTGTATATATGTAGGGTATAGCATTCCAAGGCCACATACTCCTATTACAATATGCATTGCTACACAGTATTAGGGCTAGTGATGTTGCTGCTCATAGGAGAGGCATGACAATGCATCACCCTACTTTGCCTGTGGTATGTGCATTAGATGCATATCCCTGTAGTAGCACTCTTGGGATGGACAAGGGGTTGTATTGCAGTCCTGGTCAATGTATGATGGTGGGTATGTCAGAGTGTCATCATGGGTTCCAGTGCATACAATATCCACAGTGGGGTGTGGGTGCTGGGTATACTGTCATTACACCATGGTACCCCCGTTCCATGTTCCAAGTACCACTGTATGGTGACCACTGTCACCATCAACTATACAGGTAACTGATAACACTATCCAACCCAGTTATGCATGTGCTGTGTGCAGCCTACCTGTAACACACTGGACACACTGACAAGTTATTTAGCACTGATAGGCCCAGGTCTCTTGGATGTGTGTCTGACTGTTATGTGTTTGTTAATGTGTATATGATGGTATATCATAGTATGTATTGTCCATATACAACCATTACATCCCCATTACCATACTGTACATGCCTGGGGATGTTCCGCATGTAACATGTAACCTGGAACAGACCTCATCCTAAACACTGTGTGGTGTGTGCAATTATAGCCACACACATCAGTAGCACTACATACCTAGGTAGGGGGTCTAGTCTCAGTGTTGCCAAGTAAGAGTGTGCATGTAGGTGGCAGGATCTAATTCAGATTGCCGAATATACATGTCCCGGGGGTCATCTGCCCATGTGGCACAGGAAGTAACTGTTATACAGGCCTGTGACATGTGTTCAACTGTACCCAAGATATGGCACAGCCATGGTGTCACCACAGTGCCATACCCCTTCTGAGATATGACAGCAGACCATCCTCCTGCTGACACATGTACATCTACAACACAAATGGATAACATTATGGAGACCACAATCATTCAGTGTTACTAACAGCTATAATAATTCATGGCTGACAGCTACACTACCTGACATGTAAGCATTAAACATTACTGCTGACAACAGGTTATACAGCAATACACTGGTACACTGTCATACAGTCACCGTGTGCATCCGAATCATATTAGCCTGTCCCTGCATTGATGTTATGGATGACAGAGATGTGGCACAGGTATCATCATATGCACAGGGTGTGTTGTTGGTTTGCCAGAGACCTAGGGTGGGCCATACATTTGACACCATGTGTGTGATTGAGGGGTGTAAGTTACTGATATGGCCATGGTGATGTGGTGTGTGTAGGTATGGGGTTGCCCTAGGTGTGTTTGCATTGTGTGTGGGTATGTATGCACACAGTCCTTCCATGCGGATGCCATATACAGGTGTTTCTTGGACAGCTGCAGACCATACCTGGCAGGGTGTGCAGTTCACCACCTCTGGCCACTGGCATGCGAACTGTACTGGCCAGGGGTCCACGGGCACATCCAGGTACAAGCCTCAATATGCTACTCTCCCCTGATGATGACATATGTTGGCTGGAACCAGGTCCCTCCTGGGCCAGGGCCATGTGCACGTGGCCTGCTGTGGTGTGGTGTGGACAGTGCCCCCCTGCAGTGCTGGGGCTGGTACTGCCATTATGGGAGCAGCTTTGCACATCCACATCGACCATGAGATGTTGGTGTTGCTGGCCTATCTCCACATGGCCATTGCCCCACTCCCACCACATGCTCTAGCATGGACAATCCATGGTCAATGAGGCCAATCATCTCACCCAACTGTCTATCCATGACCTCTGTATAATCAGGGAGGGCACCTGCAAGATCATGCATGTTGTCACTTACAGATGACAAATCAGCCCTTTGTAGCCTCAGACCCTGTCTGGTGTACAGTTCCATATGTGCCTGCGCCCCCATGACAGCCTGAAACATGCGTCAGGTGGAACCAGATGTGGCACTTCTGCCAGGGGCACAATGACTAGCAGCCTTCCCATGAGCACTCCGGTACATCTGCCTATGTGGTACCCTGCTGGACATCCAGCTATGCCTGCTGTGTCCATACACAGCAGCCATAGATACCACACTGTCATGTGCACTGCCACCAACCGCCAACTCTCCCTCTGCTATGGCCATTGGTGATGTGGTATCTATAGGCACTGTGACTGTGTGCAGGGATGGGGTGGATAACAGGCGGATGTCAAATGATGGCGCAGTTTTGGCCTCTGACAACCCCGCCTGTGCCTCAACACACCTATCATCATTTTCTGTGTCTGTATGGACATCAACATCAAATTGCATGCAGGAGGGACCCTGACCCACCTCGCCACCTGTGAGGGGAAAACAAGAAACACACTTTAAAACCTGTATGGCAGTGCTTAACAGTGCACAAACACACACACACACACACACACACACACACACACACACACACACACACACACACACACACACACACACACACACACACACACACACACACACACACACACACATGCACGCGCACACACCCTGACATTCCACCATAATACCTACCTGTCCCTGAGTTTACAGACTGTCCCAAATTTATTCACATAAGTTCACCATCCTGCATCACACTTGGAAACTTACACTCATTAATACCAATCATTAACGTATCATTCTTCTAATTGCCTAGACAAGTGATCACAAAACATGACCTGTTACTCCATTATCTCTTTGACTTGATTGGAATAGGTTTTACAAGGACTCACTGCTGTCATCCAGTGTTCACCTTGGATATGTCCGTACATCGTCAGCATGACCCCCATATGTTTGGGGCTACTACGGTCACTCAATAATGTCATGCACTGGAGTGTCATGCATAAATATTGCTCAATAGATGCAAGATCTGTTGCTCAACTTATTATGTGGACAACAGTAATATTTGAATACACTCACTGGTGTTGTCTAGTAATTCCCCAATGCATCTGTAGTGCTGCATATGTGGGTAGTCTTTCACCTTAATGTTGATTGCAATTTTGACAGTATAGCTGGTGTCTAGTTTCCCTCCCAGTGCTTGTTCTATGCTACAGACCTTATTATACTATCAGCTGTCCTGAGATTACATATCAGATAAGTATTCCTGGTGTCTCATGTCAGTCCATGTCCATGCACTGCATGATTTCAAAGGGAAGTACTAACGTATGAACAACCGCACAATCACACATGTGCATACATGGACACACACACACACACACACACACACACACACACACACACACACACACACACACACACACACACGCACACACACACACACACACACACACACACACACACACACACACACACACATCCTACATGCATCAACCCCCCTCCACTCCACCAGATTGCACTTACAGACAAAATAACCCCCCACCCCAAACACACACTTACAGGTGAGGTTGCACGAAGATATCACACACAGACCTCCTATTACCCATCTGTCAACATGCATAACATATGGCACTCAACAGCATGTAGTGCAGCTATAGTCAATCACTGCTAACAACATTATGCATGCGTGTGATGCATGGTTTGTGTTAGTCTGTGATGCCCCTTCCCCTGGAAAACACTGTACCCATGTGCACAGTATTGCTTTGCACATGTTCAGCACCCTGCCATGTACTTTGCACCATACCTGAGAAATGTACAAACCATTGCTGAATGTGTATTACTGTATCAGTTGTGTCTGCTCTAATGCTCACAGCTCCTATGTGTTTGTCTGACATATACCTGGGATTATATGTGGACAGATGTCATTTGTGAATGCCTAATGTCTGATTTACAGATATCATCATCAGCAGTGCATGTATGACCAATGCAATACTATTACACTGACAGCCGTCAAACCCTTATTGATATGGCGCCCTCTTTCTTGATATGCCATGGGACCACTTTACTGCATATGGTAACATTACATGAGCCTGATATGTGACATATGTCCTGTATAATCAAATGCAGTGTCAAATGTGTTAGTTGTGTTGATGCTGATTGAGATGCATACACTTCATGGGTGCATATGTGTGCATGCCCTTATCATGATGGTTTGTTGCACCTACTGTTATGTGTACTACAGCAGTCACTATTCCTCTCAGGGGTATACTAGCATGGGCCATCTGCATTTGCAGTATATGGTCAGTCTGCCCTACACATGTCCCCCAACTCTGCATGATTGCAAGGTCAACTCATGTGCACATCCCTTGGAGTTTGCACACTGCCGTCACTATTGCTGTGGAGTCAGGGTTACATCTGCAACAGTTCCTGACCCTGACTGTGTGCAGATACAGCCATTTGTAGCATCCTTTGGAACCCTGCTGCAGTGCACTGGTATGTTATGATAACACCCTCTCCCCACCTTCAGCTATTTTGCAAATGCTTGACAACTATGGCCTACACATGTGTCAGTTTGCAGTGTCCCAAACATTGAACATCATGTGTAACAGCCTAGTCCCAGCTAATGGATGGCAAACATACAGGTGTACACTGGCTCTGGCATGGTACAGATGAGGATGGTGGGCCTGAGGTGGGGTGAGGTGTTGGTTGTGCAGCACATGTAGGTTTTCAACTTGGCCATGGTACACCAGTACACATTGCAACACATGCCTTTTGGGGACCTCTTCTGTTATGCATATGCTACCTGTAGTGAGGCCTGGCTGATGTTTCCTGTGGTACAACTGTCACATCTGCTTACCCTAACCCATAGGCCACACGTTTGCAGAGTCCAGGCAATTGCTGACATGGGTACTGAACAGCCAGTACCTGCAACTCCCTCAGTGTTGTGGCATGTTACTAGACAGCCTGCATGACCAGTTTGCTGCATGTGACATCACCTGTCTTGGATGGCCATCTGTTTATTTCCTACATCATTCCTGTCCCATACATCCTTGCCACATAAATGACTGTCTGCATGGTATATGCAATGGTGTGGTATGGCTACATGTCCAGGTCATGGGTGCTACCTTTTGGGTATGGGGCCCATGCTATGTCATGTAAGAATTGTGCAAGCCATGGCTGCCTCTGTTGCAGGTAAGTGTGCACATTTGATGGACAAATGTCTTTGAGAGCAGACCAATACTTGGTGTGACACTGGGGATGTGTACTTGCTGGAAGGTGCATTTCCATGACAAATGCATGCAGTCAGTACCTCAACAGCTGCTTCCACTATATTTTATCTGGAGTGTGTGTACACATATGCTTCCAGTGTTTGTGAAGGTATGTATCTCCCATATTTGTTGCTGTAACCTACTATTCCATATTCCGCACTCATTGCTCATGTTGGGACCACATTGCAGGTTGTAAGGGTTGTGGACCACAGTAATATGATATGCAGTAGTGTAGCTCTGTAACAGTTGCCATTGTAATACTGGTATATACACTGCTGTAACACTGTATAAGGGTTATGTTTCACACATGTCCCTACTGTAGGTCATTTGTCCCACCATTATGTTAATCACTGTGGACACATTTTGCAATGACAAGATGTTAGCTATATTGGAGGAGTCTGACATATGCTTCAGATACACCATCATGGTCACCACTGTGATGCAGTGCAGTTAACAGCAACAAAACATGAACATGTATGGCATACATTATGGGTAAGTGTGTTAAACGTGTGCATGGAATATACCATGGTCATAACATGACCGCTGTATTGGCAAGCCTGAACAAAAAACATGCTCACTAGCTACAGGCTGCTGCCTTGGAGGTATACCAGAGAGACCTACATAAGTGTGTGAGAGATGTGGTGTCAGCCACAGCTGTGGCATTGGTACAGGGTGGGTGCAGCATTACAGTACATCAACAGTACAACGCCAAAATACTACAGCTTATGCACATCTGTTTATTACTACTACGCAGCAACAGACTATATATATATATATATATATATATATATGTCATCTCACATATCCATGAGCTACCTGTACAGATGCGGATTGATACGCAACAGTGGTCTAATGATGTGCCCTGTGGCCTTACCTGCACGCTCCTCTGCCAGTGTGTGGGTAGCACCTACCTCCACTGTACTCTCTGTCAATTGTTGTGTGTGCGGGCGGGCAGGTGCCACGAGGCTGGCAAGGAGCTCCTCAACACGTGTCAGGGGGGATGGATGGCATGATTCCCCCTGTTGGGAGGTAATCCCCCTAGGCTACACCAGCACACTGATGGGCATTGAGAAGTAGGTCACTGCAATGATGCCAGACCTGCTCATTACTGTGGTTATGCAGGCCGACATCATTTACCCTGTGAAAAAGATCATTCCACAGGGCAGTCCACTCCTGCTGCTCATGGGCTGTTCTGCTGAACAACAGCTGGTAGTGCTGCACCAGGTGTGTGATGATGACCTCATTTTCATCCGCTGTATAGACAGGGAGTCTCTCATGTAACATCTTGCCTGAAAGACATAAAGATGGAAACAGGTCTGAGCAACTCATACAGCAAGGTTACCATAGTTCTTAATACACATCTCTGTCTCCCTTCCACCATATCTGTAACAACAATCTGATCACACAACTCAATAGGTATGGCTACAGAATACCTACCATTGGGACATATATTGTATTGTACCACACTTTGTGCTATGTTTTTGTAGCCATGTTCCCTGTGTGGACACTATCATTGCTGGCCTGTTACCTGCAAGCCATTGTAAAGGGCCACTATGGTTCCATATATGCACGTGATCTGTTTGCTATGTGACTGCTGCAGATCTGTTGTTATGTGTTATTGGGGATATCTTTTTTTTTAGGACACATCATTGCATCAATCTAAATCAGCTTGGTTGGCTTGAACTACCTAGCCTAATCCAGTATAACCAACTGATTATGGCCTATAAAATCCTCTATAATCCGGACAATACTCCTGCACTTAAAAATATTATCACCCCCTATAACAATCCTAGACCGCTTCGATCCTCTAACAAACTACTAATTCAGACTAGCAAAATTAATAACACAGCCGGTGATTCTCTCTTTGCAAACTCTGTAAGTAGATCCTGGAACTCTCTTCCAGCTGATATTACCTTACTTTCCACCTTAAGTCAATTTAAAACTAGACTCAAACAACATTTGTCACTTAACTGGCTATGTCAATGTATCAAGCCTGGCTAACTCGAATGTGTAAAAATCTGTTAACCAGTTTACTGTGTAATTTAATTTAATCCTGACTTGTGCTCAGGACTAACTGTAACCTGTAGAACTTGTTTAACTTGCTTACTTATGTAATCTCTGTAAATAGTCTGTTTGTAATATGTAATGCTGGTATTATGTAATGCTGTATCTGCTTACCCGTGGAGCTTTTCTCCCCGGGCCTCCGCTGAAAATGGACATGCATCCAGTCGGACTATCCCGGTCAACAAATATAAAATAAAATAAATATCTATGCATGCTGTTGGACATGATCTGGGAATGTGTGGGCTATGACTGCCCAGATGTGTTCTATGACAGTGACACAATAGCATGTTTAGGGAATAGTTGCCAGCACAGCTACCTCTCCCACCTCATCTAGCCATGTTACCAGGCCATCTCACACGTGGGACCCACCCTGGGACCTCTTCATCTACTGGTCCTGCACTACCTTCAGGTGCAAAACCTCAGATGATGGTGTCCCCACCCCTGGGAGCACACACATACATGATCCTGTCACCCAAGATCAGGTCCAGGGTGTGATGCATAAGAAGCTCCACAGAGACTTGGGGGGATGTGCTACAGCACCTTGAGGCCCTCAGTACACACTCACAAGGCCCACATGCTCCTCCTGCTCAGCCTCCAACCCAGGCACCTTCAGGGCCATGAAGCCGATGTTGTGACTGGCAATGGGTGGGGGCCTTGTTCCCATTGCTTCCATATGGGGGCTTATGGGGCTTCCACATCACAGTCGACACTCACCATCCAGGTTGTTTACCGACCACATGTGTCATATACTGCCCCTGTAGGCTGTCTACTCTATCTACCAACCCAACCCACCTCCACAAATATACCTGCTACCATTCCCCAAATTCCCAATCCCACCTTCACAAAAAAGGGCAATGTGGTCCCAACAAAGGGTTCACACATGACATAACCGCCCATGTTGCACACACTTACTGCTGTATGTATATATATATATATATATATATATATATATATATATATATATATATATATATATATATATATATATATATATATATATGTGTGTGTGTGTGTGTGTGTGTGTGTGTATTGATATGTGTGATGTTCCGTCCCACATAGCATGTAGCACTGTGATGCAAAACTAGGGGACATGCATTTATATACATATCTGTGTGTGTGCGTGTTTGTGTATATGTAGACATAAACACACACACACACACACACACACACACACATATATATATATATATATATATATGTATGTATATATATATATATATATATATATGTGTGTGTGTGTGTGTGTGTGTGTAGATAAATATTATATATATAATATATATATATATATATATATATATATATATATATATATATATCTATATATATATATATATATATATATATATACATATAAATACATATAGGTGTCTGTATATGTGTAGACATACATGTGTATGTATTTATGTATATATATATATATATATATATATATATATATATATATAATATATATATGTGTGTGTGTATATATATATATATATATATATATATATATATATATATATATACACACACACACACACACACACACACACATATATACATACCTATATCTATATATATATATATATATATATATTTATATATGGGGTGCATTCAGACACCAGGTCCACACTCTCTAGCTCTCCTTCCTGCACAGCTCTAACATTAGGGTGGTATATATAGAGACAGATTGCAGATAAGCCTATTACACACCTATGGCATTTCTGCATGCTACATTACATGTTAACATGACTGTCCTGCAAGTGGTGGGCTCTGGAACCCACGTGTCCATCATAACAGCATTACTTCCACCACCAGCTATTGGCCACACTAATATACATGTCTGGCATTACACAACACACACTATGATGGCTTACATCTTGTCAGTCAGTGCTGATCTGCACAGTTGACAGGTATGGCCCAATGCCCACAGGGACAGACTCTAGTGTCCATAGCAGTTGTTCCACTGGACATCATTACAACAACAACACCTGATGGCACATATAAATCATTCCACATCATCTACCCCATTATTTTGGATCAAGTACTACATTCACTTACATGCATGTATACTTCACATGCCTGTTGTGGGAATGATGTCTGTTCTGGATAGTTTTCTGGATGTATTATTATTATTTTTTTTTTTTTTGCTTTGGCTTTGGATTTGCCTTTAGCTTTAGCTTTCACTGTCTCTCTCTCTCTCTCTCTCTATGTGTATATATATATATATATATATATATATATATATCGATCTCTCTCCAGTAAATGGATTGAGCTGCTTTGAACAGATTGCAGCATGGATTATGTAGATGATGCACATGATCAGGTGATGGTCTCTGCACCAGTCAGTGTCCTCCACTTGATACCTGCATGGAGCATGCTGTGTAGTACTTCCAATTACCACTGTCATGTCAACACACTACTATAAGTTACTAAATCCTGCATGGTGGACATCATTCCTGTGTGTGGGCAGCAGTGTTGCAGACAGCAGGTAGCAATACCTCTTACAAGAGGACCTGCAGACTCAGCCCAGCTACATATTTGTATAAGGTTTCAGAACTGCACACAGAGTGTGAGTAGTGCTGTTGTATGCATTGTATAACACCAGTGTTATGAGGTTTGTGTGTACATACTAGTTTAACATGGAATTCAGTCTGTCTGCATAGCTCTCAAATGTGGGCCTATCCAAAAGATGGCCAGAAGAGTGCCTGTTATGTTTTTTTATGTCCACCACACAGGTCTTGTGTCAGATATATCACTGGCAGTGTGTGTGTTGAGTGCTATCAGCATATGGCTATATCCATTTGTATTTCTGACCTCATATTCCTGACTAAGGGTATGTTGCAGACTATCCTGTAACACCATCAGCTTTCTCAGTGTATAACAACACTATTTCACATATGGGCCTGTGTTCCGGCCTCTGTCCTCCACCTACATACCAGGCTTTGTCCATATGACATGCTGTCAGGGGTTGTTATGTAGTGGCCTGCGATTATGTCGTGCTGCCATTCCTGCCATCTATCCACTGCTGTTGTGGCTCCCACACATTGTGGGGTTGGGTCCATATATATATGGGCTTCATCTGTACAATACATGTGTGCCCTTCTGCAGTCCAGAGGTCAGTGTATGTAACAGTGTTATATGCCCCTGTAAGTCAGTCTGGGGGAGGGTATGCACCATAAATAACGTAGGCTGTTACAACATGTGAGGGATATCCATAGTAAGCCACCTTAAGGTATATGGCTGTACATTACCATACATTTCACCTTGTGAACATTGCTGACCTACTGCTTACTGCCATACAGACTGTTCTGTTTGTCAGTGTGATTGTGATGTTTTCAGTTATGCATCTTTATGTAACAGATACATCCCATTGTGTCAGCTTAAGTCTTTTCCCTCTAGGGATTGAGTACAGAGTGTAGTTAGAGGCTGCTGGGCTATACACCTGCATTACTTACTGCTGATTGATTGTTATCCTGTGGCCCAGTCTGTCTTTACTGTTGTACTAATTGAAGGCTTTGGCCTGGACAGTGATATATGTTATGCTTTCAGATTACTGTATTAAATTATCTGCTTGAGAGTTGCATTAATCAATTAGTATGTATTTCAAAGTCTAAACAGCTATATGACATGGCATATACAACTGTAATAGTACACAAATAAAACTTTCTTATGTATGTAAACCTGTTTGTGGTGTTATATCCTTTGACTTCTCTGTGGGTACATGTTTCAGGCAACAATTGTCTTTTGTATGGGTGACTCATACACTGTCCATTTGATAAGTTGGCAACTATAGGAATACTGGCTGTTCAGTATGCTGTGCACCCTCTAAATATGTATCTTCCTATACATATCTCTCTGTGTGCATGTGTAGTTACACATATATATATATATATATATATATATATATGTGTGTGTGTGTGTTTGTGTGTGTGTGTGTATCTGCATATATGTGTGTGTGTATATGTATCTTTGGAATGTTTATTGCTTCCTCATTGTACATTCCCTATGATAGCCCGACTGTACTGCATGATATGTTATTGATACTATCCTGACATCATACAGGTGGGACGGATTACTATTAACGTCTTGTGCCCATGTTGTGTCGGGTCCTGAGTATGGAACTTGCAACAGTTGGAATTGTATTGCAGGGCAGATCTGTTTCACTGTGGGGGAGGGGGTGATATCAATACTTACAAGATGTATTTAGCTTGGGACCCCTCACCCACATTAATGCTGCCTTTGTATCTATAGATATATATCTGTATATATATATCTATATATATATATATATATATATATATATATATACACACACATACATATATATATATATATATATATATATATATATATATATATATATATATATACACATATATATATATATATATATATATATATATATATATATATATATATATATATATATATATATATATATATATATATATATATATATATGTAGAAATATATATCTATAGATGTATGCATATGTATATATATATATATATATATATATATATATATATATATATATATATATATATATATATATATAGTTCCCTATCAGAAGCCTGAAACACTATAAGCCTGAAAATCAAAATCCTGAAAACTATAGACTGAAAGTAAAAAATCCTGAAAGACCAAAATCCTGAAACTCAAAATCCTGAAAACACAAATAATGCTAATATGTCACTATAAAGACACTAATATCTACCAACTGACCCTGACCCTAACCCTAACCCTAAGGTCCGTCACTATCGCACACTCACCTGACCGACCCTAACCCTAACTCACTTAAACCGCCCTAACCCCAATATTTGTCACTATTGCATACATGCCTAACCTGCCCTAACCCTAACTCACTTAAACCGCCCCTAACCCTAACATAAAACCAACCGACACTTACCTGAACCCAACGATGACCCAACACCACAGGGCTAACAATAGCAAAGCCACAATGACGTCCAGTATGTCCATTTTGTGTTTTCAGGATTTTGGTCTTTCAGGATTTTGAACTTTCAGTCTATAGTTTTCAGGATTTTGATTTTCAGGCTTATAGTGTTTCAGGCTTTTAATAGGGAACCATATATATATATATATATATATATATATATATATTTTTTTTTTTTTATATATATATATATATATATATATATATATATATATATATATGTATATATATATATATATATATATATATGTATACACACACACACACACACACACACACACACACACACACACACACACACACACACACACACACACATACATATATGTTTGTGAACACATCACGGTTATGTATATTTGACATCGCTTAGTGGTAAATCACTTTGGCTATGGTATGCATGGTCCTGGGTTTGAGCCTTGCAGTGTCTGTTTATTTTGTTGCTGGGCAGAACAAGGGCTGTTGGATACAGAGTGATTAAGTCATGTTTATGCAGTTGTAAGCGGGTTTGGTGCAGGTAAGCAATGCTAACTTCCGATTACAGTTTCTTATACTGATTTAGCTTCTCAATTGCTTAACCTGTGTAGGAATTACTTACCCCTGCACAAACAAGCTTAAACCCACAAACTGCTGCTTAAAAGTGCTTACTCCCACTTACACCTGTGCTAATTCCTTTAAAAGAAATGAAAAAGGGTTGATAGGAAAGTGATGAAAAAGGGGCACAAAGTGGGAAATACAGTAGGGAAAATAGCCAGGGATGTGCAGGATGGGTGTAGGGAAGGTCCATAGCTGCCCATTTCTTCTACAGCCACAGCTGTGCATATACACTGATTTGGGGGTAGATTTGGACACTCATACTCCTGAGAGTGGGGGTGAGGACAACAACAAAATGTTGTGAAGCCAATTAGACCAAATTACATGTGTCCACTGGACACATGTGCGAAATGGACAGCTATGTATGGGGCGAGATTTTTTTTTTTTGGGAACAGATTGCCCTTTTTTCAGGTGAAAGTGGGATGTTGGGGAGGGATTGTAGGTATATTTGGGGAGATAAGTTGGGTAGGATAACAGACAAAACAGACAAGACAGCATACAGGGGTGGTATATGACACCTTGGATGGGCAGGGGTGTTTGGAAGTCGGAAGTCCATGAGCCCCCTTGTGGAAACAGTGGGACAGAGGTCCCCACCCATGGGCAGTCACCACGGCACCTTCCCAGCCCTGAAGGTGGCTGTGCTGGGGGCTGAGTAGGAGGGCAGGCCTATCTTCTAGTTGTGCCACATGGCCCTCAAGCTGGTGTAGCAGATCTCCAAACTCCCTGCGGAGCTCACTACACACCATGCCCCAGACCTGGCGACGGGTGACAGTGTCCTATCCACACCCAGTCCCGGGGTGGCAAGCCCCATCCCCTGAGGTGGTTCCACCCAAAGGTTGTGCAGGACCAGGGACGAGGAGGTCCCGGGGTGGGCCCCAGACATGCTGGTGCCCGGTGCCATGGCCAGATGAGGTGGGAGAGGTGGGTCTGCTGGGACAGGCCTTCCTAAACATGCTATGGTGTTTCAGTTTTACAACATATGTGGGTTAGTAATAGTCAACACATTCCAGGATTAGGTTTAACAGCATGCATAGATATTCCCATTAACCCAAAACACCAAATATGGAACAGTTGCATAGCAAATAGAACACATGCATATATGGAACCACAGTGGCCATTACAACAGCACGCAGGTACGTTGATGGCAGCATGCAACCAATGTGGGAGTATTTCAACATTGGCACATGCACAGAAACAAATTTAAATATTTATCAAACAATAGGACATATGCCCCAACAGTAGATTTAATGGAGCACATACCGATTGAGTTGTGTATTTAGTTTATTGTTGCAGATATGGTGAGGGGTAAGGAAGATATCAATTAACAACTAGTGTATTCCTGTAGTTCTCATTACTTTCCTAGCCAGTGCTGTGATCTGTACCTTACAGGTATTAGTACACTACCCTATGGTCTTAGTTTGGACAGTGGTATGGATGTGGACAACTGTATACATGAACTGAGTTTTACCTGCAGTATACACCTCTTACCAGGTATACCTGTGGAGTTATTGTTTGTTAACACTACCTGTTTCTACACATACTCCCAGATTCCAGGTTGATGTTATGCACATACCTGTCCATCTCTTATTGCACACACTCTGGGCATGTCTTGACCACATGCAGGTGAAACCAAGACATATTCTGACTATTGCCCTCATAAACATTTGGTGAGTTGTACAATGACAGGTTTGTTTTCATTGACATTTTCCAAATATGTACAGGCCTGAGAGTCAGTTATATGACATTAAATGCTGCCTACATGTCAGAGATTAGCACACGGATATGCCAGGAGGACAGGATAACAGCCAGCTGGTATTGGCCGATTAACTGGACATTCTAAACAATTCTGTACACTTTTGGGGTATGATTCTGCATACAGCTTACTACCACTCCCAGGATTCGAACCATGGCTGCGTGTGCTGTACAGATATTTCTGTTTATCTCTTCTCTGATTTTTGTCTATAAGTCTCCCGTGGTTTTACAATCTGACCTTGTAATTACAACACTCTTATACAGGGTTTCCTAGACAGCTTTATTATGTAGCACAGTGTGGATGGCAGTGATGATACCATATTATTCAGAGCAACTGCAAAACTAACATTTTGGGGAGTTGCTAGAGTGACAGATTTGTTCTTATATATGTCTGACAATCAGTTGTGTCATTATTTGCTGCCTAAATGTCTGAGATCATTCCACTGATTTGCCAGGGGGACAGGGTGACATGCAGTGGATATGAGCCAATTAACTGGACATTCTGGACATATCTGTTCAGTTGTGGGGTATGATTCTGCATACAGATTACTACCACTCCCAGGATTTGAACCATGGCTGTGTGTGTGCTAAAAATACAACAATTCACATCTCAGTTGAGTGCGCAATTTGGATTATGTTATCTATCTTTTCATTGTTTTCTGTCTAAGTCTCTCTCAGTTGTACAGTATGACCTCTTGTGATTACAACAGTCATATACAGACATTCTTACACATTTTTTATGTAGCACAGTGTGGGTGACAGTGTGTAATACAACAGTACTATTAAGAGATTTGCAACTCTACATTGCCATATGATACCAGAGTAAACACATGCAGTCCAGCAGTTAGACCTTTATTGTCAAGCTGTTAACCTTTTATTTACATATAACCTATATGAGACTCTTCCTGACATATTGTCTGGTTTATTCAGTACATGCCTTACACAATACAGGTTTTATACTGGCAGTTAACTGACTACTACTTTTAGATTTATTTCTTATGACAATACATGCAAGAGTATTACTAACCTGCCTTGCGATGCAACCTCTACAATCTACATGCATGGACTTCCTGGTTCACAGCCCACTCATCTGCCACTGTCAAAGACATAAGAGGAATATTTAGCCATACCTATCCATAATAAACATGAGCTGGCAATTATTAAACAGGTAGTGTACTGATACTTACACATGGCTGGGACAGCCCCCTTCCTCCTAGCCTCTTGGATTGACTGATTCAAGAGATCCCTCTTTCTCTGCTTCAGGTCGGCATAGTGATGCCTGACCTGCTCACCAGTTCAAGGTATGCCAATGGTACTGGTGAGGTCACGGGAGAGACAGTCTCAGGCTTCTGCTTTATATTGGGAACCCTGGTACTGGCCCTGCAGCAGTCTCTGTGGTCATGGTCTTTAACAAGGAGTCCTGCCATGACTTTGGACTCCTGGATGCCCCAGCGCTGCACTTAAAAGTGCACTCTCTCTCCCATACCAGTCATAGTGCCAACAGAAGGAAGCTGCAACTAGTTATGAGATGTATTCTCACCTGTTTGGTTTAAATTGGGCCGATTTCCCACACTTTGTCATGATTGGATGGTTTTGAAAATGCTAAGCTATGGGCAAACCTGCTTACCTAAGGTTGGCATTGCTTAAATGGGTATACCAATGGCCAAACTGATTTAGTCGGCCTACACATTGCTTACGCCTAGTAAGCAGGGCTGTGCAAAGATTAGCATTGCCTTAAATTTTAATTTGCATACTATTTGCTGTTTGGCATTGATTTATTATTCATTACATGTTATATATGTGTTTGGTATCCATGATTCATGTGTACGTACACTGTATGGGGTCCTTGTGTTTATCAGGGTATTTCTACACTTTATCACAATGACACCTCACATCTGAGGTCTAGTAAGCAGGGCTGTGCAAAGCTTAGCATTGCCTTAAATTTTAATTTGCATACTATTTGCTGTTTGGCATTGATTTATTATTCATTACATGTTATATATGTGTTTGGTATCCATGATTCATGTGTACGTACACTGTATGGGGTCCTTGTGTTTATCAGGGTATTTCTACACTTTATCACAATGACACCTCACATCTGGACATTGCAGTACTCCAGTTCACATATTTATGTTATGTAGTGGGTCATACAACATAAAACTGTATATACATTCCTTTCACATGTTAAGTTTAATATTCCTGTAGTGAGGATCTGTTTGGTGATACCTCAATCTTATGTACTTCTGTGATGGCTTAGTGGTTAACTACTATGATTATAGTGTACATGATCCTGAGTTCAAGTCCTGCAAGGGCTGTTTATTTTGTTTCTGGCCAGAACAGCGGCTGTTGCATACAGAGTGACTAAGGCACTTTTAAGCAATTGTAAGTGGGTTTGCATGAAGGTAAGCAATGCTAACTTCCTGTTAAATATGCTTACAGAGAGTTGGCTTTAATATTGCTTAACCTGTGTTCGCATTGCTTACCCCCATGAAAATGGGCTTAAACCCACTTACTACTGCTTAAATATGCTTACGCCCACTTACTACTGCTTAATAGTGCTTACTCCCGCTTATCCCCACACTAATTTAGACAGAAATGTAAAATGGTTCTTGGGAAGGTGGGGGATTTGGACACTCTATGGATTTATCACTCATTACACATTATACCTTCAATTTGTATCCCTGATTCATGTGTACATATACTGTATGTGGCACTTGTATTTATCTGTGGATTTTACAACAGTATTACAATGACACCTCACATCTGCATTTAATGCAGTACTCCAGTTCACAAATATATGTTATTTAATAGGTTATGCAACAAAAATATTGTTCATAAACTGATTTGACATGGAAAATGGAATGTACTGGAGTGAGACTCGAACTGGGAATAACTGCCCGTAAGGCGAATACTCTGCCCACTACACTATTGCAATACTGCTTCATTTGCTTGTATCTTGATATTTATCCTCTTGTGCCATTTAAGCTGCAGTATACGTAGCTAAGCAATGGCCAAACCTGTGCACCTACAGTTAAATCTTATCTGTTTGATAAAAAAACTATTCCTCTTATAAATTTGGAGGGATGTTGCTGGGGATATGCAACCACCTATGAGTGGTTTCACTCATTGTTATGGCTAAACTGCTGTTCTTGATTGCAGGGGTGTATATATTCTGAGAACTTTGCTCTCAGACATGCCCCCTGCACTTGTACACACTCCCTATCCGTTTAGGAGCTCAGGCAGCACGTTTTCATTAATATGCATGGTGTGCTACCATGCTGCTCCTAAACGGTCGCTTTTGTGCAGGAATAAGCCAGTCCTGCATGGAAGATTAGTGAATCGGGGGTCGGTGTTGTGTGTGTGTGTGTGTGTGTGTGTGTGTGTGTGTGTGTGTGTGTGAGTGTGTGTGTGTGTGTGTGTGTGTGTGTGTGTGTGTGTGTGTGTGTGTGTGTGTGCTGTGAATTTTTGTCTTGTGTAGTAGCACTTTTAGGGGAAGGGGTTTTAGTAATGTAACAGGTAGGGTTAGGGTTAGCACACATTAGTAAGGTGGTGCTGGAGGATGCTTACCTTTTTCATTTAAAAAAATATTTGAGTATCATAAACTTATAGTAGAATTCATATTGTTAAAATTTTAAATATAATTTAAGCTTAATATAAAAAAAATATCTAACTATATACAATATGCACAATATTCCTGGTTGAGATGCTGGTCTTTTTGGGGGTTGCAAGGAGATTGGCAGGGAGCCAGAAGTTATATGGGTCAGGGTTGCAGTATTAATATTTCATATAATAGAGAGAGGGCTACACTATGAAAGAAGTTGATTAATACGTTGACATGCTTAATTGTTGGTAATCCATCTAGTTTACCATTTGAGATGTTGATTAATGGAGTGTTTATCTAGGGGAAGTTCAGCTGAAATATGATAACATTATTTGGGGGAGTATTGTGATTGTGTGTTTTGAATGTAGTATCTATGTGGGATATGGGTGGAAAAGTAAATGCATCTTTAAATGACAGGTAAAATACAACTTTGACAAATGATTGCAGTACAATAAGAAGGGTAGGATTTCTTGAACTGCTTAAAATCCCACAAAATGATACTAGTTTCACTGTTGCTCATAGTTCATAGCTTCATAGATATTCCAAGTCCACTGAGTTTTATAAGCATTCACACTTTGCCAGGATCCTTCCTCATGCTATACATCATATCTCCAGGAGGCCATAATGGTCAACCCAAGAGTAAATCTGTGGACACCTATCTAGTCATCTATGCTTTGTTTAAAGGAAGATAGTGAGTTACTCTGACTAACACCCATGGAACATTTATTCCACAGGTTTGGGTTTTGCTGGTTTGTAAACATGTCCTGTCACAAGGTTTTATTTATCTGTTGGTAAAGATTTGTCTGTGGTTCTAGTGCTGGTGGAGATATTGGACTTGCAGAGATACAGGAGGACCAGGATAATTAGGTTTCTAATGACATGGTAAATGAGACTGGGATCCCCCCTCAAATCTGTAACACATTGAATAAAGAGAAAGAACTTCAAACTTCTCTTGGAAGCTCAGGGACTTCAAGCCTGTGATATTTTTGGCTAGGAACATTTGGGGCCTTTATATATGTTTGATATGTTTAGTGATATGTATCCTGTAGGGGGCGTAGTACTCAATAATTGGTCTGACTAATGCTGAGTATAAGGAAGGGATTACTTCTTTTGAACTTAATGATATTCCTTTGGCACTTAGCTTTGCTAAATCAAAGGACTTCCTAAACATCATTGTCTCATTATGGTCAAAAGAGAGGTAGTTATCAACCCAAGTTCCTAGGTGCCTGCCTACATTTTCGATTTGTAGTGGTGTGCTATCTGGAGACTCTGATGAGGGAAGGGGTTGTCTGTCAAACCTGATAATACAATTTTTTTAGCATTTAATATGAACCCCTTTTTAGTACAGCAAGTGCCTACTAAGGCAAGCTAATTTTTGAAGGCTGTCAGAGGATGACTTATTACATCTGAGTGACACCTCTAGGTGCATCTGCAGTTAACTCCCACTGACACCTGTAGGCATTAAATATTGCTTGTTTATTTTTGCATCAATAATTCAAAAACATGCTATGTACAATGTTTTAAAATATTTTTTCTTAGACCTTACACAATGGCAAATTCAACTGCATTAATTTTTGACCTCTGTCTAATGCAAAAAACAAGATATTAACTGTTGTTTTATGATATTAATTTATAGAAATATAATTTCCACATTTTTCTAAATATCTCAACAACCAAGTAACACAGACAAAACTCCTTAGCCTCATATGAAAGCTCTCGGCTAGATGAATAAAATGCTGCTGACAGTATGAGTGTAACTTGAGGGGTTGCTGAGATATTGTAAGTTGTTTACAACATATTGCAAACTTAATAGTTACTGTGGTTATTTTGACTTATAAAATTCATTTTAAGACCTAGAACCTAAGGAATACTGAAGTCTTTTGGCTTTTCCCAGTTAGGGATTGCCACAGCTGAACGCCGGTCTGCTAATGATTGATTTTATGGTGTTGAGTTGTCAGCCTGACACCCAACCTTCAAAGAAGGCACACATGCATGCACCTACCTGTATGTCTTTAAAGTTCATGTCAACTGTCATCCGACCTTCAAAGAAGGCACACATGCATGCACATATCTGCATGTCTTTAAAGTTTGTGTCAACTGTAGGGAGGACATGTAGACTCCACACAGAAGATGCTCCAGCCAAGAATTAAACCAGAGAACCTCTCGCTTCCTGTGAGGTGACAATGCTAACCACTGCACCACCGCAGCTTCATACTGCAACTATAAGAATTATTTGTGATGAAAGTTTAACATTTATAGTTCTTTCATAATCTCTATGGTTCCAGAGCTATGAACATTTGTTTGAAATGCAAGGGCATAATTTGATTCTGTTAAAAGGTTTAGGCAATGCCCATTGGAAGTTACAGAGCAAACTTCCTGAGCTCCATTGGAGTGAATGAGTTAACAAGAACTACCAGATGGTAATCATCTGCAGACATAGCTAGATGTCTTGGTTCTCTGCTTAGATATCTGAGAAGTAAATGCTGAAAAGACGAGTGGTTGGGAAACAAAAAGTTTACCCTGGGAATCACTTCAGTGGCTCTGCTGCTCAGAGGCACAGGGAACTAATCTAAAGGGGCGGTGAAAGCCAACACATTCTGGCTAGGCTTATAAATGTCTTCCGGCAGATAACCTAGTACCTACCTATGAACATATAAGACAATGTCCCAGCACCATACCTTAAATGACATCACTGTTCGATTTCATACTTTCTGGTACCTCTGGGTTCTGTCTTTTAGCTAGTTTGCTAACCATCTTAGCACATATAGGTTGATTTCTAAAGCATTTTCTCCTGTCTGATACCAGCATGGAATGGTGTCAAAGGTCATGACCACTTCACAATACCCCATGTGTCCTGCATGGCCACTGTGTATAGCCACATAACTTTTTTAAAGAAATTGCCAAGAAATTTGGAAAACATAACAGTGGGTATTAAAATGGAAAAGGTCAGTTTGTATTCCAGTCTGAAAAAAGGGAAATGATAAAGAGTATCTAAATTATGAAACAGTTGCATTTGTTTCACATATTACTAAGGTACTGTTTAATCTAAATTATGAAACAGTTGCATTTGTTTCACATATCACTAGGGTACTGTTTAATCTAAATTATGAAACACTTGCATTTGTTTCACATATCACTAAGGTACTGTTTAATCTAAATTATGAAACAGTTGCATTTGTTTCACATATCACTAAGGTACTGTTTAATCTAAATTATGAAACAGTTGCATTTGTTTCACATATCACTAAGGTACTGTTTAATCTAAATTATGAAACAGTTGCATTTGTTTCACATATTACTCAGGTACTGTTTAATCTAAATTATGAAACAGTTGCATTTGTTTCACATATTACTAAGGTACTGTTTAATCTAAATTATGAAACAGTTGCATTTGTTTCACATATCACTAAGGTACTGTTTAATCTAAATTATGAAACAGTTGCATTTGTTTCACATATCACTAAGGTACTGTTTAATCTAAATTATGAAACAGTTGCATTTGTTTCACATATCACTAAGGTACTGTTTAATCTAAATTATGAAACAGTTGCATTTGTTTCACATATTACTAAGGTACTGTTTAATCTAAATTATGAAACAGTTGCATTTGTTTCACATATTACTAAGGTACTGTTTAGTCTAAATTATGAAACAGATGCATTTGTTTCACATATTACTAAGGTACTGTTTAAAGTTCTGCAAGCTAGACTCCAGCAGTAAATACAATGGAAACTGCCAGATACACACACTGGTTTTAGAAGAGCCAGAGGAACAGGAGATCAGATTGCTAACATCTGTTCAAAAGAAAGTTCCAGAAAAGCATTAACTTCTCTTTTATTGATTCATCTAAAGCCTTTGGTGGTATAGACCAAACAAACAGTTTCAAGTTCTTAGAAAACTGTGTATTAAAGGTCACCATTCACCTTATTTGCCTTCTGAGGAATCTGTATGCAGAAGGTATAACAGTTAGACATGCATATGAAATAGCTGAGTGGATAAAGTCACCCTGATTATTGACTTTATTAGCTGAATATATTGTACAAAATGTGGAGGTTAAATGAATCATGTGCTACATCTGAAATTGGCAAGAGAAATATTAATAACCGCAGATATACTTGTGATACCAGTCTGACAACTGAAACTGAGGAGCCATTGAACAGCCTATTGATGAATGTGAAATTAGAAACTACAAAAGCTGGTTTACTGTTCAACATTAAAATAACTAAGATTGTGAAATTTAATCCCATAGTTAATGCTTTAACATATTTTTGTCATGCTGGACTCACTGATCCCTGTAGGTGATAACTGCAATCATGAAATTAAAAGACATCTCTTTCCTAAAAGGAAAGCTATGTCTAATTGGATGTGATATTAAAGAGCAAAGATGCCACATTGTTAAAGAAGGTCCCTATAATCAAAGCTACAGTTTTCCCAGTAAAAGCATAAGGTTGTGAGAGGTTAGCTATGTTAGGATGTGTGTAGGAAAATCAAAGCTTTTGAATTATTACATTGGAGGAAAATTTGAGAATCTTGTGGATTTCAAAAAAATCAGGTCAGGTTAGTCAATACTAAAGTAAAAATATTAACCATTGCCTAGAACGTGCAATAATAAAATAAAAGTAAAACGGTTTTAGTCAGATAATGTGAAGGCCGAATTCTCTAAAGGAAGCAGTGATGCTGGAAAAGACTGAAGGAAAAGAAGAGGAAGCAAAGGCTATGACTGACAGTATTACTGACATAATGTCTGTGAATTTACAAGAATGTAAAGTAGTATTGCTGGACAGGCAGGACTGATGTGCTAAAGTCCTTGAGCTCATAGTCAGTTGCTAGATGGATAGTCAGTTGGCTCACAGACAAGACATATGTAGTTAAAACGGATAAATTCAGGTCCAGCAAGAGGCCAGTTACTAGTGGTGTACCACAGGGCTCTGTGCTGGGACCAGTCCTGTTTGGAATATACTTGTCTGATGACAAAGTTTGCCAACATCTCCAAGAGGAGGGCAATCTTTGAATCCCTCAGTTATGTAGAGATCTTTCAGGAGGGTCTAGATCAGATAATTGTTTGGTTCCAGAACCATGGCCTAAAACTAAATGTGAAAAAATGCATTATCATACCCTTTTGGAAGTCAAATACGCCTGCAAATTGCAACATTGATAACATACACCATAGAGTAGACTCAGAAGTGAGAGATTTAGGTGCATAGATAGCTAGTAGCCTGAACTTTGACCACCATGTGTCCACAGTGGTGAGGCAGTCCTTCTATGTGGCACAACTTGTAAGTAAAGGTATGGCATCCAGATCCAAGGAAATTATAGTCCCGCTGTACTCAGCTGTCATTAGACCAGTAATCAAGTGCATTGTGCCATTTGGCATATACTTGACTAGGCACTTGTAGCAGCTGTAGCAACCTCAGAGGTTCCTAACAAAGAAAATACAGGATGTAAATAACATGTCCTGTGCAGATAGACTAAAAGCCCGACCCTTTTAATCTGTCTTCTACCAACTACTAAGAGTCAACCTATGCCTGACCTACAAGGCACTCACAAATCCATCCTTGATGGAGCTGCTATACATCTCCAAGATAAACAGCATGAGGGTCATCCGAGCTAGGGATCTAAACTTAGTCAGCAACTCAAACAAAACATGCTGGAGAGATAGATATGTGACTCAGAGATCGCTCCTTCTTTGAAACAGGCTTCCTATTTACATTAAGCAGAGCCCTTCCCTGGTCCTCAAATTCACACTTGGGGTAGCAACTATGTCCTTTATATGGAGGGGCAGTCTGTAATATAATCAAGGCATAGGTACAAACCCATGCCATACTCTTGCCCCCAGAGACCATATATTGGTAAAATTGGGTTATATTGTCTAAATTTGTAAGGGCTCTTAAGCCATTAGGCAAGTAATCTCCTATCAATTTATGAACTTGGCTAAATGGCTAATGGCAATATGAACAGTGTCCAGACAAGAAATAGAACATTTTCCCCTTTACTTTAATGTGGCGCTAGGGTATCACTGCAGAAAAAAAAATGCTTGTTCTATTTTAAGAGTTATACCCTAATGAGGTCTATATATGGTACACCTGTAATATGTAAATGACACTGGGGAGGATGGAGATGCTTTGGAGGTATTTAAGCATTTCACTGTGCATGTTAAGGCATTTATAAGCATCACTGTATTTAGTTTGTTATTTTTCTTTCTAATTATTTATTTATTTATGTATGCATTTATTTATTTATTTGTTTTTGTTTATTATAAAAATCTGATTGGATGCAATGCCCATTTTCAGTGGAGGCCTGATGAGAAAAGTTCCACAAAATAGTTGACATACAATTAAAAAAAATAAACTATCTATAGAGATATGTGCAAACATACTGAAATGTATTAAACTTGAATACACAGGAAATATGACACAAAGATATAAAGTGTACTGAGATGTGTAACAAGCACACTGCCAACTGACATATGGCTTGTAGAGCCCTGCTACCCTCCCTCTGGCAGTCTATCAAAGCTCAGAGCTCTTCCCGCTGCTTTTCTGTGGGTGTGATGGACCAATCACTTGGCAGGAGAAGGACTGCCCTACTGCCCTTTAAACTCATCAACATGACCCTTTCAGTTTTCTGGAGCCAAAATAGGAAAAGGCTCTCTTGGAAGACTGCTTTTCTCTCTGGTTTAACTCATTTTCTGTTATTGGATAAGAAATCGTGTTGGGTTTTATTTATTCTGCTGATTTGTTGATTTTTTCTGAGTGGAAAATTGTGTATACTATTGAGATTTATTTCTGTTTCAGTATAAGACTTCTACTATTTATTTTAAGCAAATTCTGAGCTTTTGTGTGGTTTGTACCCCTTTTAATGTTGGCCATTGCTGAATTTTTAACTGAGTTTCTATATTAAGACCATTTTAGTGCAGTTCCTCTCATTACTTTGTGCTGCCAGAATCACAAGTCTGTGATATCCATTGATTAAAAAGCTTCTTTTGAAATTAATAGGGATACTTGCAGTTTTTTGCAGTTTATTTTTCTATGATTGAGATAATTGAGTAGATTTACAGGTTTTAAATGGTTGTTTTATTTAAATTGTAATATACTGATGCCATTTTGTTTATGAATCATTTCTGACAGGAATTTGTCTTCAGTTTATACTTAATTCCTTGTATAAGGTAATTTTAACTGTTATTATTCATATTGGGCTAAAACTAGCATGTATTTATTAAAATTGGGATCTTGTGACATATATTGTATGTGGTACGACTGAAATTGCTGTCTTTGTTTTCTCAGTGTAATATTCAGTATAATATCCCTTTAGAAATAGACTACAGATTGTCATTTAGAGAGATGATAGTGGGATTTGTCCATTTTCTACTGGGCTGACCAGGTTATTGGACCACTTGCCTTCAGTTACCTCCAGGCCCCCTGATGGGGTGTTAGTACCACAACTGTGCATGACACAAGGGTTAGCCACATCTGCTGGAATGGGGTCAGACATGTCCTCTGGGATAGGGTCATTGCCTGGTTCAGGTATTGGAGAACAAAACCGTTCAGGTGCAGAGGAAGCCAGGGGTGCAGAATCCATTGCCAATATGCATATGTTTGCCCTCTGGGATTCTCCCACTAGAATCTCAGGGAAAGAAGCTGTCTCAGTCCAGCACAGCAGCTTTTAAAGTGTTCAATTACCAGTGTTTTATGTAGAAATTAGTGTTGAAATGTATGTATAGTTTAGATATGTTTGCTACATTGTTACCTACTGGGCAAAAGCTGTATGTTAAAGATATTGTTTCCAACATTTCTCAGGTATCAAAACATGCTTTAAAGAATGCCTTGGAGGGGGCTGATACAATTGCTAGAAATGCAGGCTTGTCAGTGGTGCTAAAAAGGTATGCATGTTTACAGAGCAAATACTTTTCTGCTGAGTTCAAAAATAAGATTTTGAATGTTCTACTTGAGTCTGATTGTGTGTTTAAATCAATTCTTAGACACTAGGATGACAGAGGTAAACTCTTGCAAGGAGTGTCAAAAATGTTTTATGTTCTCAAATTTCCCTCCTTTAAGTAGGATAAGTTTCATCGGCCTTCCAAACATAAGCTACAGCAGAACAAAAAACAGGGCAATAACAGGAAATGGCAAGACAAGAACTCTATCAAGCATAACAATGGGGTTCCTTTCCCAAAAAGGATAATCCCTCTTCCAACTTATGACTATTCACAAGTCTCCCTCTGGTTGCCACGTTGCTAAAGTTAGTTCTCAGTACAAAATCTGGCCATTAGTGGTTTCGAAAAAATGGATTCTCAACATTGTTGATAGGGGTTACAGATAGCAGTGGAAAGAACATATATCTCCATTGAAGGGGGTTCCCCCTGATCTGTTGGACCAGACTTTGTTATCTCTCCTATTCTCCAGCAGATGCTGGACTCATGGGTTATAGAACCAGTCCCTCCTTTGGAAAGAATGATAAGTTTCTATCTAGAATTTTCTTGGTCCTGGCTGTGGAGACCAATGTTGAACTTTCTTTCTGAATATGTTTCTCAAGGTCCCCAAGTTTAAGATGCTCACCTTGCAGACAGTGCTTCCTCTGTTGCTGGACCACTGCTTCTTGGTGACCCTTTACTTGAAGGATGCATATCATCATATTCCTTATCATTTCAGGATATTTATAAGATTGGTTGTGTTTGTTTTGCACTGTCAGTTTTTGTATTGTCCTTTGGTCTATCCACAGCACTTTTAGTGTTTACCAAATGCCTTGCTCCAATAGTGGCCACCTATCGGACACTGGGCTTTAACATGTTTTCCTTTATTGGATGACTGGCTAACCTGTGCAGACTCTGTGTCCAGGTGTTTAGATTCACTAGAGAAGGTCTTGACCTTACTGTTCCAGATAGGGTTTGAGCTGAACCTCCGGAAGTCCTGTGTGACTCCCTTACAAAGACAAGTCTTTCTGGAGTGGTTAAACAATTTCCGTCACAGAATGGTCTTTTTTTGCAAAGATAAAATCCTGTCTCACCAGACGGTGTTTCTGGAATTCCCCAAGAAGAATGTCACCTTGGCAAGAGAACTCCTAAAATTTCTTGGGCTGATGGCATCCATGATTCTCATGATACCATTGGTCTGTCTTCACATGAGAAAAATTTAGCGATATGTTCAGGATTTACGGACTAAGCACCTTCATTCCCTAGAATCCCAGATGATTTTGCTGCCTTTCATCAGACAAGAGTTTCAGTGGTGGATAGAACAGCTGAGTGTCAATCCATGGCTTCCTTTCTCCCCTCTGGTGCCAGTACAATCTGAAAAAGCCGATTTGTCCAGTTTAGCTTGGGGAGCTGTGTTAATGGGGATGCAAGTGCAAGCCACTTGGGGGTCCAAGGGTGCATGGAAGTACATCAGTATCAAGGAGATATTGGTGGGGATCCATATCCTGAAAATCTTTCATCACCTGTGGACTCCAAGTCCTCATCTGGTGGTTATGGATAACACCATAGTGATGTGGTACCTCAAAAAACAAGGGGTGCAAGCTCTTACTCTATGTGTCAGTTGGCAGTGATGGCCTGCAAGCTTGATTTAAAGCATTTTCTGAATCTTTAGGTGTCATACATCTCATCAAAGCAGCCCATTATGTCAGGCAGACTAAGCAGATCCTTGGCAGACCCACAGTCCTGGGTCCTCTCCTGTTTGGTATCTACTTTTCTGAAGTACAGGCTAACACAGAAGGTATTTGGCTAATGAAGTTCACAGATGACTGCAAACTAGGAGCCATAATTGAAACTCCTAATGATGTGGACATCCTACAAAAGGGCCTCACTGAGACAGATGCCTGGTGTCAAAGCCATGGCCTCAAGCTCAATGCCAAAAGTGCATTGTCATCCCCTTTGGTAAAAGCTCTGTACTCATGAGCTACCACATAGGTGGTAGTCTACTTAACACCGAATGTGTGATAAGAGACCTTGGGACACAGGTGGATAGTAGTCTCTCCTTTGATAATCACATTGCCACAGTAGTCAGGAAATCCTTCTATGTGGCACACCTCATCACAAAAGGTGTCTCATGCAGGAAAAAAGGTAATTGTTCCCCTCTACTCATCACTCATTAGACCTATTATAGAGTACAATGCCCCTTTAGGTATGTACCTCACAAAACATCTACAACAACTGGCAAAGCCACAGAAATACCTCAAAAACAGATGCTCTATGCAGACCACCTCAAAAAACCCCAGCTTTACTCCATCGCATATCACCTACTCAGAGGCAATGTCTGCCTAACATACAAAGCTATGTCATACCCAGAGCTGTAGGACATGCTCCACCTAAAGAAATCCCAATCGCTCTGAGCTACACACTCTACGGACCTAAACCTTGCCACCACAATAAACAGAACATACTGGAGGGATAGATTCCTGTCCCAGAGACTTCCCATACTCTGGAACAAACTACCTATCTATATCAAACAAAGCTCCAAATTAGCACTCTTTAAGAAAAATCTTGATGATTGGATGGGGAATAGGAATTTCACCCCAGGGATCACCTCTGTGACTCTACTTGACAGGAGAACAGGAAAATAATTTTCTTGGGTGGTGAAAACCAGGCTACCTTTTTGACTAGTCTTATATTGGCCCTAGGGATAATAGCCTAGTACCTACCTAAGAACATATGAGTGTAGGATCAAGGCAGAGGTGTTCCAGGATCTGGTCCAGATGTTGGAAATGCCTGAAATAGATGTGCTCACCTGCTTTTAAAACAGACAGCTGGAGAAATGTTATTCCAGACATCCTTGCGGTCATGCTTGGAGTGCAGGTGCATTCTTATTCCCTTGGACTGAAATAATTCCTGTACATGTTTCCACCCTTTCCATTGATTCACAAGGTACTTTGAAGATTCAGAAAAAAATGCCAAAGATCATTGTGGTGACCCCCTATTGGACCAGGAAATATTGGTTCTCCCTTTTAATGCTATTAGCCAAGGACAATTACCACAGACTTCCTCACCCTCTGGATCTGATCACACAATCTCAAAGATGATTGGTGCACATCAATTTGGAGAAATTTCAATTGGCAGTTGTTTTAGAAGGATGTGCAGTAGATATTAAAGGAACCCAGAATGCAACTAGAAAATCTTATATTTACAAATGGCTGAGGTTTTGTAAGTGGTGTCTAAATGGGAAAAGAGAGACTCCACTGAGGTTAATATCCCTCTAGTTTTGAAATATTTGTGTGAGCAGCTTCAAGATGGCTTATAGTATGCATCTATTAAGGTGCATTTAGCAGCAATCTCTACTTGTCTGCATATGCATCTCCATCTTTCTTCTTCTTCTCTTTTGGTAAAACACTTTATGAAAGGAGTTTTGTATATGAAAGCCCCTCACAAGCAAATTTCTCTTTTGTGGGATCTCAACTATTTTCTTGAAAAATTGACTTTACCTGCTTTTGAACCAACAGCTCACACTGACCTTAAGTTCTTAACATGGAAAACTGTTTTGCTTATTGCTCTGACATCTGCAATGTGTTTCTGAGCTGCAAGCTGTCATGCTGGAACAACCTTACCTGATCTTCAAAGCACTAACCCAGACATATGACTTCCTAAATGTGCTGATGATTGTAAGATGGACGTCACTATGAATTCATCAGGTGATACCATGTTACTATAGCAATGGCTAAACCAGAAAACCAGAAAAGTGTTGTTTTGTCACCTTTGGCAAATAAATCTTTTTTTTTTTTTTTTAAGCAAATAAATAATGACGACAACTTACAATATAGACTGTAGTCCAACATCATATGGTAAACAGAGATCCTGGCATGGGCACCGTCTTATTCTATATTATTTGACCACCACTTAGCAACCATTTATTTATTTATTTATTTATTTACATTTGTTTACCAGGAAATTCTGACTAGACGCAGGTCCTTTTTCAGCAGATGCCCGGGGAGAAAAGCTCCATATCATGTACATGATAAACAGAGATATAAAGTTGCAGCAATAGTAAACAACATTACAGGTTGTTGGCTTCAATACAATAACAAGATATTGATTATCAACAGTATATACGGTAAATGTTGCAACTTAAGATAGTCTCTTGTCGTTTATAATATTAGTAACAAAGTTGTCAGACAGGATTTTAAAGTATGTAAAGACAACTAGCTATTTCTGACTGTGGTTAGTAGTGGCGGTAGTAGAGTTGGGTTAAGAGTCTAGGTGGGGGGTGTTAGTCTGGATTAGACCAAGGACAAAGTCAGTTCAAATTTAAGTGGAATTTGAGGGTAGTCTTGAAAAGGCTGCTGGAAGGTAGAGTAGTTATAGAGGGTGGAAGATTGTTCCAAAGTTTAGATATGGTACATGAAAATATGGCTTCTCCTGCTGAGTTTTTGGGTTTGATAACAGTGATATGATTTTTGTTGCTTGATCTTAGGGGCCTAGTGGGGTGATAGGGTTGAAGAAGGGTTTGAAGAGAAGGGATGTTAAGGGGGTGGTTAATAAGTTTATGAGTGAGGGTGAGTGGATTAAAGTGAACGAGTTGTGGGAGTTCTAGCCAGTTTAGTTCTTTAAGGGAGATACAATGATGGCTGCGGTAGGAGGTTCCAGTGGCAAATTTAGCAATTGTGTTGTAACAATCATCCAGCTTGTGTAAGTCTGTCTGTCTAAGGTTGGTAAGTATGGGGGATGCATAGAGTAGGGTAGAGATTAGTTGGGAATTAGCTATGGAGATTCTAGCTGCCTTGGTTAGACTATAATCAGGAAACCTTTCAGTCTAGATCAATTCATATCAAGAAGTATCTCATACAGATCAAAATATGCTATCATTGTTCTGTATGCTCTCCTGATCAGACCAAACATAAAATATAATGCCTCTTATAGTAAGTATCACACAGCTAGCATGACCCTGAAGTTCTTAACTAAAACAGATTTCCTGATAAAGCGCTTCCATTACCAAAACAGGTTTAAAGCTCCAGTCCTCTGCCTTGTCTCTTACAGATTTCTATCTTTGCATTGATTTATGTCTAGCATTCCATGCTGTTAAAGACCTGTTGTCCTTGATCAGCTGTATCTCTTTAAAACAAAAGGCTTCCCAAACACTGGAACAGAAGACTCAAATCACCAATCAGCAAATAAATAAAATGCAGTGGAGGGACAGATTTATTACTCAGTGCCCCCCCCCCCCCCACACACACACACACACATACACTGGAATGATCTTCTGTGATATGTAAAACTGATGGAAAAATCATACTCCCTTTAAAGTAAATCTTGACAATGGAATTGACACCTGTAAATTCACCCAGGCCTGTCTTGTTTTGCCCTCCAGGAGGTACCTCAAGGCCTGGCTGACTCTGCCTTGTAAACTCTATGAATCTATAAAAGGATTGTGGCAAGAATTACCATAGTATAATGGCTGTAACTTTGATATCTCCTAGGGAAATTTTTGAATGTGTTGACAGTTCTGTGAGTTTGTAGTTCAAGACCTATATCTGAAGATTCCCTGACTCAAATTCAAGGGTATTTGTGTAGGGTAGAGATGATGCATTTCCAGAATTATCAAGCGGAGATCTTAGGTACCCCAGTTACAGTGAGAGAGGCACATTTGGCATTTCACTTTCAAAAATTAGATAAGACTCCATGATTCCCTGTAAACCAGTTGATATTTTCTTTCAGTCAAGGAATTTTTGTGGATATTATTAAATTATTAAATTGTAATATAAGACAATTTGTGAAGATTTAGCAAAAATATAATTCTAGGTCCGTGTGCATTATAATATACTATTTATGGAAAGACTGAATATGTTGACTGTAAAGAATGCTTCTTACTGATAACATTGTTATTTTTACAGTTTTAATAGCTTTTGTTTTTCACAAAATATTTATATTTGTTTATCTTCTGCTTTTTCAAGTGGATTTTTCAGAAAATGCTCTGGAATATAAGGCTGTGCGTAGGCTGCTAGAGCTGTGACATTTCACTTTACCTAGGTGTTAATCAGATAACAGGATAATTCTCCAATATTTGCTTGCAAATGTCTCAGCCACTAAAACTGACAAAACTATTTCAAACAGCTAATTCTTCATGTCAGATTTAAAACAGTCATTGGTGAATGATCCTTCTCACTTACTGGCCTTGAGAAAGTTTTTTTGTTTACATTATGTCGAACTCATCATGTTAGGGGATAGCTTTGCCCTGCATACTTATGTGTTAGAATTGGTAGAACCCCCTGTATTTTGTCACTGTGTTCTACTGATAAAATGTGGTGAAAAAACTCTCCAATAGTGCTTCTAAATTAAGTTCAGTCTTGTTTTACTGAAGAATCACAAAAGTTTTATTCTCAATAGAAAATGGATGAGTGCCTGGTAACATTCTTAGAAAATCTTCACTTGAAAACAAAACTTGTGTAACAAAATAACACAATGTTGTTGTGTCTTTCGGCTTTTCCCAGTTAGGGGTCGCCACAGCGGAACTCCGGTCCATTAATGATTGGCAGTAGATTTTTACGTGCCGAGTTGCCAGCCCTGACGCACAACCTTCAACGAAGTTATGCCCATTCACACATGTCTCTACACAGAAGATGCTGTAGCTGAGAATCGAACAGGGTAACGTCTAACTGTGAGGCGACAATGCTACCGCAGCACCACCACCGCAGTAACAAAATAACAGAATATTGATTAATAAAGCAATGGCTCTTACTATGAGAGAGCTTGATCCATGTAATGATGACTGACCAGTGTCGCTTAGTTTCATTTTTGATGTGATAAATATTTGTAATTATGCAATGAATGGCCATTAGTATTAAAAATGTGCACACTGATTCATTGCAAATTAAGTGTATCTCAACAGAAAAATCTATCTAAGTATTATTGAGTGGCCAGACTTTCTTTTAGGATATGTCCATTAAGGCCATCTTCAAGATACTTTATGAAAGGTAGAGCAAAATATGAGAAAATCAGGATATTGTGTAAAACTCTAGACATTTTCTTCATATTTTTGCTTTGTCCCTTGTAAAATATTCAATTTTCTGGTAAACCCCCTAAGGAGTTCTGTTATTCAATAATGCTGGACATTACAGTGTCATTCTTCTGAGTATTCAAAAAAAAAAAAAAAAGATAGACATAGACAGAGAGAAAGAGACAGACTGCTATGGGAAATCTCTCTTCTCCATTGCCATCCTTGCAGTGCACTGATGTACTGTGCAAATGTGGGGATGTACGTATCATGCACAAGCACAGTAAATGTGTAAACAGGTGAAGGCAGAAGTTCATTAAAGTACCACTAAGCAATGAAAATATTTTAAGAAAGACAAGCTATTTTATGTCTTAAATAATGTCACTGTATAATAGCAGAAATCCACCTGGGTGTAGGTGTCACAGGATTTACCTGTTTAGCTTTGTTTGATCACATGGACTTTGACCTCATGGTCAAGCCACATCAACCATTGGTAAATCCTGAGACACCCAGTCATGGATTATTGCTAAGAGAAGACATACTGTTAAACACTCATAAGAGACACTTACTTCAATGGTGCTCTCTTCATAGACTTCACTAAATCCTTTGATCTTATCAATCACTTCCTGCACCTTGATAAACTAACAGAAAACAGCATCAGCGTAGTTGTACTTTCCCAGTTCAAATACTTCCTTCAAGCAGTTTCTTTAAAAACTACAACAGGGTCTTCCTTTTCCAAAGATGCTTCTCCTTACATAGGAGTCCTTGAAAGATCCATTTTTCTCTTTATTTATTAACTAACTTCCCTGTGGCCTCTCCAATCTTCCTCTGATCTTATACATAGATGACATAGTCATCAACAGGTACTTTTCCATTGGTACAGACGTTCCAGAACAGCTTCAGTCTGACCTCCTCTCACATCATATATGGCTTAGAAAAAAATAATTACAGCCATGTTATTCAGGATTTCCCAAAAACTCACTTGCTCCCTACAAATCTTACAAGACTCAGACATTTCAGTTCTAAAAAACAACACTATAATACCAATCATCTCCTTCAAACAACTTGAGATATGGCTTGAAATAAACTTAACTTTGAAGTTCACATTGAAATAACAAGGAATAAAATCAGCTTCCTCTTGTTCTGGACCAATAAAATCTCACCTTACCTCAGTTCTCTATGACAAACTGCCATGGCAAGAGGTGTTCTTCTATCCTAGCATGAATATAGGCTGCCGATTATTGCAGCAGCTTCCAAAAATAATTCTGACACCTACCCCCCCCCATTTAGCAGTTAGTTGAAATAATGGAAGAAGGATCGGAAAGAGAAAATGAAGACAGAGAATAGGGAATTAATGAAAGGAGGGCTAAAAAGTAAGCTGGGGGAGCATTTGGAAACATTAGAAGAAACAAGATAGAGGCAGAGTCTGGGATGCTGAGAAAGCAGTGTTGGGAAGTGGAGAAGAGGAAGCAAAGTTGTTGAAAGAGCAGAAGCTGTAGGTATGGGTGCTAGGATAGAGGAAGGTATATGGAAAGAGGTTAGTAGTGAACAGTGAGATGAGACATCTTTAGGTATTTTTATGGTGACTTAAATCTGTGGAGGAACAAGGACAGAGGTTTGTGGAATGGTGGGGAAATGTGGAAGGGAAGGACAAAATGCTATTGGACAGAGATATTGGAGTAAGAGAATCTGTGGCAGCTATTAGACTTATGAAAATGGTATAGTGGAAGGCTTTACTGAATTTTACATTTAGAGTTTAGAAAATGGTAGGTCTCAAGGCTGGTAATAATTTAGTGGACCTTTTCAGTGGAGTTCTACATAGGGAGTGAGTACCATGTTCTATGTATAAAGTAGTTATGGCTGATCCCCTTCCCTGCAACAGGCTCCCCATGCAAATGAAGCAGAGATATTTTCTAACTCAATTCAAGTGTAACTTGGACAACAGAATGGGGATCCGGAAATTCACCTCTGGTTTGGCACCAGTATCTCTAATAGACATAATCAGTCTGTAAATGTTTCATCTCCCAGGCCCCTACTTAATATATTTAATCTCCCAAGCCTCTACATACACTAATAATGGTACCAAAACTCATCAGAGATTTGGGATGCATGGCTAGGCTTAGAAAGCCAATCAAAAGTTAGGTCAGTATATCTGTGCAAAACTAATGGCAAGAGTTTTAATAGCTACCAAGGATTATAGGGGAAGCCTAGACACCTTTTGTAAGGGGTAAGAAGTCATCCACTGATTACCGAAGATTGCTTGTAGGGCCATAGGTAGTTTAGTAAACTATCAGCCATTTAAGCCTAACTAAGCTCACCCCAAATTTACCAAAATATTTCTGACACGTCAGTATCCCAAAAATTTTACAGTTACGATATAGGCGTGCACATATCAAGAATTCACAGGCTGACTCTGTCCATTTGAGATACCGGTGCTAAATCCGGGATAAATGTGCAATTTCCCATCCATTTATCCAAGTTACATTTAATTACGAATGGGAATAGGGAGGATGCCTGCTCTAGAGAAGGGGTAATCTTTGAGACACATGCCTATTCCTCCAACATGAACTGTTAACATGTTAGCATCACAGACAAGGTTTAGGTCCTTAGAGTGGATATTTCTTATGTACAATACATCTATCAGTGCAGGTCCAGAGGATGCCTTATAGGCTGCACATAGCTTGCCACTTGGCAGTTGGTAAGAGACCAAGCATAGGGACAGGGTTTTCAGACAGTCTGCATAGGACTTGTTTGCTTCTGTATTCTTTTTTGAGCAACCTTTGTGGTCTCTCAAGCTGTTGCAAGTGTCTGGTCAATTACATGTTAAAGGGCATATTGGACTCGACTACTGGTCTAATGAGAACCAAGTACAGTACTAAACTTTTGAAGATGACTGAAAGGGAAGGGGGAGGTAAGGCAAGATGGTTCATATGGATATGCAAAACATTTTTTCAGAAAGTTAATGGGTCTTTCTTGTTTAGTCCATTAGAACAGGTAGCTAGGTGCAAGTTTATTAATGAGCTGAGGAGTCTTTGTGCAGTAAGGAGTGAAGGTTAGGATTTATGGGGTTTGACAGATATGTTTAGATTAGGTAAAGGGATGACATAAGGCTGACTTCTGTCTTTGGTACTTTTCGATAGTTATAGAAAAGTTATTAGGGAAAAAGTGATAGGAGTGTGAGGAATGAATAAAGCAGAAATAAGACTTATTTATGGACTTTCCTTGGTGCATAAGACTGGAACATACAATGTGACAATAGGAATATAGAAACTTCCAAAAATGTCAGTATCTTAGAATTTTCCATGACCAGTCCTAGCTTCAAGTTTCAAATTAATGCAACTAAGTCCAATGTCAACACCCTTCTTTTCTGAGCAAAGAAGATACCGCAGTTTCTATTCCCTGAAGACAGAATTGCCAGTGGTAAAGGAGTTTTACAATCCCAAAAAAAGAAAAGAATACATCCAACAGGAAAACAACGGGAACTTCCTTAAGCAGCAAACATTCAAAAAGAAATAAAAAGAAGTCCCAACAGCCAAGGCGGTTAAAGTAAAACTAATTTAATAACATCAGTAAGTGCTTTCAAACACAATGTTCTTCGTCAGACTGAAAGCGCTTACTGTTGTTATTAAATTAGTTTTACTTTAACCGCCTAGGCTGTTGAGTTTTACAATCCCACTTAAATATGGTTTTTCCATTGTTGATAATGTATCCAAAAACAAGTCCCCATTTCAGATTATAGCCAAACAGATATACAAATTTATTACTTTTGTATACTAGACAATAAGTCAAAGGTCTGAGTAAAACAAAAAAATATGAACATTAGTCACAGCTTTCCTCTCCCACAAGATCATTCACCATGAGACCTTACACTTCTTTGTGAGCCATCTCACTAAAAACACCACATAAAAAGTTGGAGTCACAGTCCCCCTTTCCTTAAGCATTCTCCAAAACAAACTTAGCACCAACGACCACAGATTCTTAGTACTGGTCCCAGTGCATGGGAACAGACAAAACAGAAAAAAAACTCACCTACCATAAAGTACAGAAGAGATGTGAAGAGATAGCTGTCCCTAGTATTAAAATAGCAGACTGCTTCACTTCCATCTTATCTGAGAAAAATGAAAAAGAAAAACTTTTACATGTAGAATTATATGCACTAGTAATAAACAGTACAGAACGTCAGATGGTAATTATTTTTTTTTATAACTGTACTCAAGCAGACTTCATCACCAGAATAACTCTGCTTTTATTTATGAAAAGTGCTTTAATCCACCAGCTGGACTTCATCATATCAACTTTTCAAAAACAGCTTTACCTTTGGAAAACTAAATATATAATTAATGAAAACAAAGGATCATAAATCATGACTGGCAAAGTCATGCACAGTAACAGGCCTAAAGAGAGTAACTCATGATAGGCTAGCCGACCACTAATAGCAAACCAGATTTAAACAAAAGCCACCTTACAGCCTCACAGGGACAGGGCACAATAAAAGAAACAAAAACCCTGGGTCACCTCTGAACCTCAGACCCACTGCGAAATATTCTCTGTGTCATGATACAAAAAGACCAGGTGCCTATGTAAATCAAAGTAAGTCATCTTATGCCCAAACCACAGTGGAACACAGTACAAGTCATGTGGTGCAAAATGAACTTTAATCATAACAGAGAAGTGTGCAAAAAATAAAACAGGAAAATGATATGCTCAAGAAAATAGCCAAACTGCAAATGTATGGTTCAGATCCAGAATCAGGATGTAGACAGGAGTACCAATGATAATCAAGTCTTACAACTAATGTTTCAACAGTAAGAACCACAACAACCAATCTAAAAAAAAAATAAATAAAAAGGGGTTAGTGCTGAAGTGGTAGTCTATGGTAACCATACAAAAACAAAGCAAGAAGTTCAATCCAGAAAGAATCAGATGGAACATGGGACCAGACCCTATGCTGCCTAAAATCAATAGTACAATCCAAACCAAAATAAGAAATACTAATAAAGCAAAGTCCAAATAAACTGCAGTGCAGAACTAGTAATAACCATGTGGTGTGGAATATAATACCTCTAGCAGCCTGTACACATCTTGCATTCCAGAGTATTCTCTGAAAAATAAACTTAAAAAGCATAAGCTAAACAAATGTAAATATTTTGTGAACAATGAAAGGTATTACAACTATAGAAATAGCAATGTTATCAGTACAGTGTTTTGTTACAGTGATGATAGTCATTCATACCCCCAGATTCTCTACACCTTGCATGGCATGCAAGATCGGTGCAGGAGCTCTAGCAGGTAATATGTCTGCCGTGCGATCCAGGAACAGCCTGCAGGGGTGTGCACGAGCACTTCTGCACTAGTCCCGCACAGACTAAGCCCCTGTATGCAAATCACCCCATTTGCAGGGGAAATCCATGCAAATGAGGTGATTTTGCAATCCAGGAAGCTTGCAACCGGCCATGCAAGACTAGTGCAATCTGCAGAAATGTACTAGGTTAGTAACCGAGTACATTTCTGCAAACTCCAAAATGGAGCTGTGACAGCTCCAAATAAAGGCTGCATATCAGTTAGTAAGCATGCCAATGGTCAAGTATAAGGCCATTGGCATTGCAAACAGGCAAAAAAATTAAAAAATCAACTTTTATTTTTTTAGCCAATCTCGGCTGTTTAAGTGTAGGGCAGCGGCGTGCAAACGGGATGGGGCGAAAATAACAAAATAAACCTAAATTAAGCATTCTAACTAAAATCAATATTCTGCCATGCAAGTCAATGGCAGGCAGAAGACAACATGGCCAGTGAGTAGTGGTTGCTAAGGTGGGAGGTTCAGTGTGAGACATGTAACTATGCATTAGCAGGCAATCTTATGCAAATTAGGGGAAGGATAGTGAATCCCAGTTTTCTCCAGCATGTGAGGCAGGTCCCAACAGTGTAAGAGTAGGAATAGCTTGGTGCAAGCCTAGGAGTTAGCTGACATCATGGGGAGGGATGTCAGGTATACTGTAAGTGGACTGGAACTCTGTGGCTCAGGTTTGCTACTAGCTTAGCACAGCTAAGCTAGGGGGTGTGTTTGAATCTGCCTAGCACTCTTTACATTGCCTAAGCGGGTGTGCGTGCCATGCACTGGGTTTTAAAGGAAGAAAAAAAATAGTTAAACCAGGAAATAGCAGCACTGCACACATTTGAGCACTCTGTTTGTGAGGCGCGCCCCTGGCCTTAAAAAGGAAGGCAATGGGAAAGGAAAACAGCAGTAGGAAGGTAATCAGGGAGATCTAGCATAGCTGGCAGGTGACATGTATCAGATCCAGCCAGTTACACAGGCAGCAGACCAGCCTAGCCCAGAACACTACTATAAACTAAGCAAACACCTTCCCCCCTGGTTTTTCCCACACTCTACACCACCGGTATATACAAGTGGGGAACTTTTAACACTCACAACAGCAAAATAATAGGGGCTGCAATAGCTATCATACAACAACTTGTGGAAGAGGCTGAGGATGGTGAGAATGCCAGCACTGGCAAAAAATACACATAAATACATGAAATCATACTCGGAGGCTCTAAATAAAAACCTGCAAAAGCATCACAGACCTCCAAAGCAGACACCCAAAAAACCTGCACCTCCCGTCACAAACCAGACAACACATAAAACACAAAATCAGTGTGCCACACAATCACAGCCCTTAAGGCAAAATAACATACCTAACACACTAGTAATTGATGACTCTATAGTTAGGCACACTGACGTCCCACTCACTAGGCTGGACAAGGCGAAGGTTACTGTTAGCTGCCTGTCGGGAGCCAGAATCCGCCACATAACACAAGCACTCAGGTCACTCCAGAACAAGGCTCTTGCCACCTCCATAGTGCCTTTTTTAGGCAAGGCTCAAATTCTAAACCTACCACCCTAGAAAACAAAAATGGGAAGAAACTAAGGGTAATGCTGCTCAGTGCCAGAAGTCTAAATCTCAAAATGCATGCGCTCAAGGCCCTTCTCAGTATGGAGAACATTGATGTCTGTGCTGTGACTGAAACCTGGTTCAAGGCTCCTGAGAGCACCCCGGCACTATCAGGTTTTACCTCATATCATGCGTTCCAGCCCCAAAACCCGGACCACACCACAAAAGGAGGGGGTGTATCCATATTCATCAAGGATACCCACACCTCCAGGTTGGTGGCAACGCACGAAGCATCGGAAACCATCCAGGTGCAATTAACCATAGGCAAAACTGCTCTACAATTTGTAGCATGCTACAGGCCACCCTCTCAAACTCAGGAACCCCACACAGCCTTCCTGAAGACACTGGAGGGTATAAATGTATCTCCAAACACCATTATATTGGGTGACTTCAACTACCCGAATATAGACTGGGAACATTACTCAAGCCCAAACTTTCTAGCCCAAAGGTTCCTGGAGTTCATAAATTCAAATGCCATGGAACATCTAGTCACTGTTCCCACAAGAAGAGAAAATATACTAGATCTCATCATCACAAACATGGGGACAAAATGCTCCACACCGGAAGTATATCCCTCATTGGTGCAATCAGATCATAAACTAATCTCACTGGATATCCACATCCCGCCCCCACCCCAAACAAAAAAGACCACAGTGAAGAACTTCTCTAAAGCAAACTTCACACTACTCAAGACTAGTGTGGTATCCTTCAAGGCCCCCGAGCCAGTGGAAACCACAACCCAAGCTGCGGAAGCCCTTACAAATGCCTTCTATGAACACCTCCAGGACTGCATGGATCAGGCAATCCCTAATAAAACCAAGACTCTTTCCACCAAGGGCAAACGTCCAGTCTGGTGGACGCAAGCCATAAACAAACTTTACAATAAGAGGAGAAAGCTGTTACATGATAGAGCAAAATCCATAAAAGAGAGGACACCTTTGATCATTATTAGTAAAAAAATACGAGCACTCATAAAATCATCCAAGGCCAACTTTGAGAGAAAAATTGCCATAGATTCAAAAGACAATCATAAGGCCTTCTTCAGCTATGTTAGAAACCTGGGTGGAAACTCCCAGATATGCTCAGAATTAATCCAAAATGATACAAAAATCACTGAACCCACAGACATTGCCAACATACTGGCAGACAGGTTCAGTGCAAACTTCACCCCTCTCCCCCAAAAGGAGAGATAACTATCCCAGCGGAGTGCAGCCTCCCAGACATCTCCAATGCGCAGGTGAAAGCTGCTCTCTCTAAAGCTAAAAACACAGCATCAATGGGACCGGATGGTGTCCCCAGCTGTGTGCTACACAAACTCAATGAGGAACTAAACCCGCACATAAGGCAGCTGTTTAATCTTAGCCTTACCACAGGATACATGCCCAAGGAGTGGCGTACGGCAACTGTGGTCCCACTCCACAAAGGCGGTGCCTCTACGGACCCTGGTAATTACTGCCCCATCAGCTTAACAAGCCTGGTCTGCAAAGCTATGGAGAGGATCATAATGGAACTCATAAACAAAGACATAGGGGACTTGCAGACATTGGACCCGACCCAGTTTGGCTTTGTCAAGGGCAGAACATGCCTTTTGAACTTGATTGACCTCTTCGAAACAGTCACCAAGGCCATTGATGAGGGAAAGGCAGTCCATACAGCCTACCTTGACCTTGCAAAAGCTTTCGACACAATACCCCACTTGGGTATTATAGAGAAACTTACCAGCTTAAATGTAAACCCATATGTCACAAGATGGGTTGCAAACTGGCTAAAGGACAGAACTCACAGGGTTAGAGTAGCTGGCGCCATGTCAGACTCCAAGCCGGTCACAAGTGGTGTCCCACAGGGCTCAGTCCTTGGACCCCTGTTGTTCGGCATCTACTTCTCAGAAGTACAGGCTAACATAGGAGGGCTATGGCTGACAAAGTTTGCAGATGACTGCAAACTGGGAGCCATAGTGGAAAGTACATCGGACACAGATATCCTTCAGAGGGGTCTCACGGAAACTGATAGCTGGTGCCAGAGCCATGGCCTGAAGTTAAATGCCAAAAAAATGTATAGTCATACCCTTCGGGAAAAACAAGGTAACCCCAAGCTACCATATAGGTGGCAATCCACTAAGCACAGAAGAGGTTATCAGGGACCTGGGGACCCAGGTTGACAATGGCCTTTCTTTTGACACTCACATTGCTAAAGTGGTTAGAAAAACCTTCTACATTGCCCACCTGATCATGAAGGGATTCACATCCAGATCAAGTAAGGTCATTGTTTCCCTGTACTCTTCACTTATCAGACCAATGATCGAGTACAATGCCCCATTCGGGATGTATCTCACCCGACACCTGCAGCAATTGGAGAGACCCCAAAAGTTCCTCACCAAAAGGATAAAGGGACTCCAAAATCTGTCATATGCTGCCAGACTGAAGAAACTCCAGCTCTATTCAGTCGCATACCATCTGCTCAGAGGTGACCTGTGCCTGACATACAAGGCCATGTCCAACCCAGAATTAATGGACATGCTCCACCTCAAAAAATCCAAATCTACCAGATCCACTAGAACAAGCAGCTTAAACCTTAGCACGGATATAAATAGGACATGCTGGAGGGATAGATTTGTCACCCCAGAGACTCTCTATGTTGTGGAATAAAATCCCGGTCCATGTGAGGCAGAGCACCTCGCTGGCTCTGTTCAAGAGAAATCTTGACCGGTGGATGGGAGATCGTAGGTTTACCCCGGGAATCATCTCTGTGTCACTGCTGGACAGAGGCACAACAAACTAAGTAAGCACAGTATTTTTTAACATAAGGGGTGGCGTAAGCCACAAAAACTCTGGGCTAGGCTTATAAATGCCTTAGGGCAGATAGCCTAGTATAAACCTATGAACCTATAAGTACAAATATGACTGTCATTGTTCATGTTGGTAGGAATGACCTGAGATGTACCCCCCTGGACTACATGAAAAGAGACATGGAAGAGCTCTCTGATCATGTAGCCGAGGGGGGTATGACCCTGACCCTGAGTAGCATCCTGCCCTCACCAAGAATGATACCGCAGTATAAAGAAAAAATGATCAATTTCAACAATTGGCTAAGCTTCTGGTGTCATTCAAAGAGGATCCAGTGTCTGTCAGCCTGGGACGACATGCTTGACAGGCCTCATTGCTTTGCAAGAGACGGCTTTCACCTGTCACCCCTAGGCTTTCGAATACTGGCCAAGGTTCTTGCTGCCCCCATAGTGCCTTTTTTAGGCAAGGCTCAAAAGTCAAACCCACCTCCATAAACAGCACAAATAAAAAAATGAGGGTTATGCTACTCAACGCCAGGAGTTTAAATCTCAAAATGCATGTACTCGAAGCACTCCTCAGTATGGAGAACGTCGACATCTGTGCAGTAACTGAAACCTGGTTCAAGGCTCCACAGAGCACCCCAGCACTACTGGGCTACAACTCATACCACACATTTTGGCCACAGAAAATGGACCAAAACACAAAAGGAGGGGGTGTATCCATATTCATCAAGGATACCTACACCTCCAGGTTAGTGCCGCGGCATAATACCTCCGAGATCATCCATGTGCAACTAACATCAGGCAAATCTGCAATGCAAATTGTGGCCTGCTACAGATCACCCTCCATGACAGAGGACCACCACCCCGCCTTTCTGGAGACACTGGAAAACATGAAGGTCCTACCGAACACCCTGATATTGGGTGATTTCAATTACCCTACTGTTAATTGGGAAAACTACTCAAGTACAAAATCCCAGGTCCAGCGTTTCCTGGAATTTATCAACTCAAATGCCCTGGATCAGCTGGTAAACTCCCCTACCAGAGGTGAAAACATATTGGACCTGGTCATCACCAACATGGGTGACAGGTGTTCCACACCAGAGGTCAACCCATCACTGGTTAGATCAGACCATAAACTAATTACTCTGGATGTCCACACCCCACCACCACCCCCAAATAAGGAAACCACAGTAAAAAACTTTTCTAAAGCAAACTTCACCTTAGTTAAGACAGAGCTGGTAAGTTTCACAGCCCTCACGCTAAAGGATAATTCTGCCCAAGATGCAGAAACCTTTACAAATGCACTCTATGAGCACCTACAAGGATACATGGATCATGCCATTCCTAACAAAACCAAGACTCACTCCCCTAAGAGAAGGAAACCAGTCTGGTGGACCCTTGCCATAAACAGGCTATACAATAGAAGGAGGAAACTAATTCAGAAAAAAAGCAAATCCCAAGAAGTTAAGACATCCCTGATCAGTATCAGTAAGAAACTAAGGTCCCTCATAAAATCCTCCAAGGCTAAATTTGTAAGAAAAATAGCCAAGGATTTGAAAGATAACCACAAAGCCTTCTCTAGCTATGTCAAGAATCTAAGTGACAACTTGCAGATGTGCTCTGAGCTAGTGCAAAATAGCACAAAATATACTGAGCCCACTGATATTGCCAACATCCTGGCAGATAGATTCAGTGCAAACTTCACCCCCCTCTCACCCCCAAAAGGGCACACAACAATACCGGAAAAGTGTAGTGTCCCAGAAATCACAGATGCACAGGTGAAAGCAGCCTTTTCAAAAGCCAAAAGCACAGCATCAATGGGGCCAGATGGTGTCCCAGGCTGCATCTTGCACGAACTACAGAACGAACTAACCCCCCACCTAAACACACTGTTCAATCTCAGCCTCTCCACAGGCTACATGCCCATAGAATAGTGCACAGCAACGGTTATTCCACTCCACAAAGGAGGGGCCACAACTGACCCTGGTAACTATCGCCCCATAAGCCTGACTAGCCTGATCTGCAAGGCTATGGAGTGCATCATCATGGAACTCATTAACAAAGACATTGGGAACCTCCAAACACTTGACCCGACCCAGTTCAGCTTTGTTAAGGGCAGATCATGCCTACTAAATCTGGTTGACTTCTTCGAGACAGTCACCAAGGCCATAGATGAGGGGAAGGTAGTTCACATAGCCTACCTTGACCTCACCAAGGCTTTTGACACAATTCCCCACTCGGGAATTATAGAAAAACTCACCAGCCTGAACATAAACCCCTACATCACAAGATGGGTTGCCAACTGGCTTACAGGCAAAACTCACATGGTAAGAATAGCGGGCTCCAGGTCCGACTCTAAACCAGTCACAAGTGGTGTCCCACAAGGCTCAGTCCTGGGACCCCTACTGTTCGGCATATGTTTCTCAGAAGTACAAGCAAACACAGGAGGACTATGGCTAACCAAGTTCGCTGATGACTGCATACTGGGAGCCATAATTGACTCACCGGCTGACACAGACATTCTCCAAAAGGGCCTTACTGAGATGGACACCTGGTGTCAAAGTCATGGTCTCAAGCTAAATGTCAAAAAATGAATAGTCATCCCGTTTGGGAAAAACAAAACACCCATGAATTACCACATAGGTGGCAGCTCCCTTAATACAGAAGAGGTAATAAGAGATCTGGGGACCCAGGTAGATAGTAATCTCTCTTTTGACAATCATATTGCCAAAGTAGTTAGGAAATCCTTCTATGTATTCCATCTAATTACTAAGGGGTTCGCATCTAGAAATAAAGAGGTTATAGTTCCCCACTACTCGTCACTCATCAGGCCAATCATAGAGTACAATGCCCCATTTGGGATGTACCTCACAAGACACTTCCAACAGCTGGAAAGACCACAAATATACCTCACCAAGAGGATTACTAGTCTCAAACATATGTCCTATGCAGCCCGGCTGGAAAACTCCAGCTGTACTCAGCGGCATATTGCTTACTCAGAGGTGATCTCTGCCTGACTTACAAAGCAATGTCCAACTCAGAATTGATGGACATATTCCACGTAAAGAAATCCAAGTCACTGCGAGCCACTCGCTCTAGTGAGCTAAACCTCACCACAATAATAAATAGAACATGCTAGAGGTATAGATTCCTGTCACAGAGACTCCCCATGCATTGGAACAAAATTCCTAACTACATTAGGCAGAGCCCCTCACTAACACTCTTCAAGAGAAACCTTGATGAGTGGATGGGTAACAGAAAATACACCCCTGGGATCACTTCATTGGCTGGCTTATAAATGCCCTTGGGCAGATAGCCTAGTACCTACCTATGAACCTATGAGAATGCTGATGACCAACCCACAGTGAGGAGAATGAGAAGAGTGTACAGACCCAGGGTAACCTACCAGGGGCTACATGAGCTGGAGATAGTGGAGTGCTATAGGGTGGACAGGGACCTCCTACAGTAAATTGTTGAGCTGTCCCAGCCACGCCTGACACACAGAACTAACAGAGGAGAACCCATCCCAGTGGATACCAAGGTATGTGTAGGCCTAAGAATACTAACTACAGGTACCTTTCAAAGGCCAACTGGGGATATGATGGGGATCTCTCAGGCATCAGCATCCAGAGTACTCCACCAGTTCTTGGATGCCATGTCAGCACATGTCTGTGAGCGCATATATTTCCCCAACACCCGTGAGGCGTTGGCCAGCAATATGCAACTGTTCCACCAAATAGCAGAATACCCTGAGGTAGTGGGTGCTATAGACTGCATGCATATATGCATCAAAGCACCACCCAGTGAGTGGGGTAGGGTCTACATCAACCACAAAGGCTTCCCCTCCATCAACTGCCAGGTCATGTGTGATACCCAGGGCATAATAATGAATGTGTGTGCTGGCTGCCCTGGAAGCTATCACAATTCCCACATCTGGCATCTGACGCAGCTGTACCAGAGATTTGCCAATGGGGATATCCCTGATGGTCACCTAGTGGAGGATGTTGGATATGCACTGGAGCCATGGCTGATGATACCCATCAGAAATGCACAAACACACACGAACAAGAACTCCATATTGAGGCACACGCACAGATCAGAATTATAATAGAGCGTGTGTTTGGAATGCTCAAGTCATGGTTCTGGTGCCTGGACACATCCGGTGGAGCCTTGCAGTACTCACCAGCTACATGTACCCAAAATGTCCTTGTATGTGCCATGCTACACAATATGTTCCTGGGGAAACAGCTCCAGCAGGAGCAGGATGGGGCAGGGCCACACAGCCGCCCACAATTGCCAAGGCTTGCACAGGCACAGAGGGACTCAGAGGAGGAACGACCTGAGCCTGGCCCAGTAGGCAGAAGGAGGCATGCCCAGCATGCCCTGGCCTTGGCAAAGAGGCAATGCATAGCACATACACTGACACAGGAGGGACCCAGGGAATAACACCTCTCTCTGACTCTCACATACAGTAAAAGGGATGCCAAACATTACACTATCTGTGCTCAACCATGTGTAGGGAGTGTTCTATGTGCATCCAACATAAGGAGCCCTGCAGCACCACCCTCAATACTGGGACATCCACAAGGTAAGTAACTCACACATGCCAGTTGGGGGGGGGTCACATACCCAACAACAGTCACAGCCAGTAGGACAGGTGTAGACAAACACAAACAAAGGCTGTGCTGTGGTCTCTGAATGATACCTATGGGTAACCTCCCCTCCCCCAGACCTACACAGACAGACTACAGCAGGTCAGGCAGTGGGATGTCAGTTCTGAAGGGTAGGAAGTCTGAAACTAATATGTAGGTAAATAAAAGCTAAGATCTGTAGTACACTGGTATGCCTCTAGGCAGCATGATAGGTAAGACTACAGAATGAAATGGAGTACCTGAAATACCAGTACAGTCATAGCAAATGTGTACAAGTGTCAGATGTGCCCCCCATCCTATGTAGACAAGTAGTAACAGTCAGGTGTGCCCCCAATCCTGTGTAGGCATGTAGAAATAGTCAGGTGTGCCCCCCATCCTACATAGAAATGTAGTAACAGTCAGGTGTGCCCCCCAAATCCTGTGTAGAAATGTAGAAATAGTCAGGTGTGCCTCCCATCCTACATAGACATGTAGTACCAGTCAGGTGTGCCCCCCCATCCTGTGTAGACCTGTAGAAATAGTCAGGTGTGCCCCTCCATCCTGTGTAGAAATGTAGTAACAGTCAGGTGTGCCCCTCAATCCTGTGTAGAAATGTAAAAATAGTCAGGTGTGCCCCCCATCCTATGTAGAAATGTAGTAACAATCAATGCCAAGTGATCAACGGATACCTTGCAGAAACAGTATGCTACCTGTAGGTGTACAACACATAGGTCAGCCCTGCTGTACAGACTACCTGGACTTGATCCACACATTCAATACAGACAGGCATACTGGGCATGCTTACACACTTAAACACATGAAGGCCATGTCTGCAAACACCAGTGGACCAGACATATATGGCAGTCGCAGATGTTAGTGCACACACTCCTCAGTATGCACCACACATGCTTTGCACACACAGTGGACAGGAACACAGACATATATCTAAGGACAAAGCACTATAATAAGCCAAAGGTAGACATACATAGATGTGCAGAAGAGGGTGACTGTGACAAGGAGCCATCCAGGCCTGTCCCACCCAGCAGACAGCCAAAGAGCCACAACCACATGAGGCTCAGATGTCACTCACTGTAGATACTAGCCACCGGTATCTGTCAGCAGTACAGACTATGTGATGCACGTGCTAGCTGTGCAACATGACTGTCCAAGGAAGTAGTCATCTAGCATCTGTATACACGTACCTGTGAAATATGATCTTGTGTGTGCCCGCATGTGGTGTGTCAACCTTTAAATGAATGGGTTATGGCCTATGCACACACACTGCTCTCCCCATAGCCCTACTATAACAAGCCTGCTGAGGTCATCCACTGTAAAATACACCTTTGGAAGAGTTGCAGCCCAGTAATCTCCATGGTGCATCCCATAACTGCATAGTGCTGTAGTGTGATAAACTAGTTAGGTAGGAGTTCCAATCCCAGACATGGCAACTGTGTGTGTTTGTGTGTCTGTCTGTCTCTGTGTAGAGAGCAATGTTTTTTAGGGTAGTCACACTCCCTAAAAGTGAAATACTCTACTTTGGTAAGGCTACTGATGTCATCCACCTAGAAATATACCTCCGGGAAGGCTGTAGCCCAATAATCTCCATAGCGCGCCCTATAACTGCTTACTGTTGTAGTGTGATAAATTAGTTGAGTAGGAGTTCTAATCCCAGACATGGCAAGTGTGTGTTTGTCTGTGTAGAGAGCAATGCTTTTTAGGGTAGTCATACTCCCTACAAGTGCAATGCTCTACTTTGGTAAGACTGTGTATGTCATTCACCTAGAACTGCACCTCTCGTAAGGCTTGTAGCCCAGTAATCTCTGTAGTGCATCCTATAACTGCGTACTGCTGTAGTGTGATATATTAGTTAGGTAAGAGTTCTAATCCCAGACATGGCAAGTGTGTGTGTGTGTGTGTGTGTGTGTGTGTGTGTGTGTGTGTGTGTGTGTGTGTGTGTGTGTGTGTGTGTGTGTGTGTGTGTGTCTGTATATGTAGAGAGCAATGCTTTTTAGGGTAGTTACAATCCGTGCACTTCAAATGCTCAATTTTGGCAAGGCTGCTGATGTCATCCACCTAGAAATACACCTCTAGGAAGGTTGTAGCCCAGTAATCTCCATAGCACACCCTATACCTGTGTACTGCTGTAGTGTGATAAATTAGTTAGGCAGGATTCTTTTCCCTGACTTGGCAAGTGTGTGTGTGTGTGTGTGTGTGTGTGTGTGTGTGTGTGTGTGTGTGTGTGTGTGTTTATGTGTGTGTTTATGTGTGTGTCTGTCTGACTGTATGTGTAGAGAGCAATGTTTTTTAGGATAGTCACACTCCCTACAAGTCAAATGCTCAACATTGGCAAGGCTGCTGATGTCATCCACCTAGAACTAAACCTCTGGGAAGGTTGTAGCTCAGTAATCTCCATAGCGCCTCCTATAACTGCATACTGCTGTAGTGTGATTCATTAGTTAGGTAGGAGTTCTAATCCCAGACTTGGCAAGTGTGTGTATGTGTCTGTCTGACTGTCTGTGTAGGAAGCAATGCATTTTAGTCAGTCACACTCCTACAATTCAAATGCCCTACTTTGTCAATCCTACTGATGTCATTCATTGTGAAATGCACCTTTGGGGAAGGAGTTCTCCAGTAATCCCTCTGGTGTGTCCTATAACAGCTCCATGCTGTAGTGTGATATAGACCTCTATTAGGGGTTCTACACCCACACATGTTGGTTGTGGATGTTTTGTGTGTGTTTCAATGTCTGTGTAGGGAGCAATGCATTTTAGCCTAGCCACACTCACTACAATTCAAATGCCCTACTTTGACAATCCTGCTGATGTCATCCAATGTGAAATACACCTTTGGGGAAGATGTACTCCAGTAATATCCATGGTGCATACTAGAAAGTAGTCCTTTAGTGTAATAAACTAGTTAGGTAGGAATTCTAATCCCAACATGACGAGTGTGTGTGTGTGTGTGTGTGTGTGTGTGTGTGTGTGTGTGTGTGTGTGTGTGCACATGTTTGTAACTCGTACCCTGTGTGGAGGTGGTGGTGAGTGTGTAACAACTGGGCCCAATGGGGAGTGGGTTTTGCAAATTTCTTATATGGTGGCCCTAGTATATATCACAATGTCCACCATACAGGGATAACAGATGTGAAATAACTGAGAGGCTGGGGTGCAAATCCATACCCATACATGTGACATCAAGGCCAGGCAAACACAGTTAGCAAAGCCAGTATTACCCAGAGAACACTCTCAACCCATGTCTCATACACACACACACTTGCCTAGGCAACAGCTAATATGTTGGTAGTACACTGCATATTGTCCACTGATAGTAACTATGGATTGATTGTAGTGGGCTATGAAGGGCATGGCACCCTGTCCATCTGTCCAATAGCCATATACATGCTGACAGTGCACCTACCCCATGCTCCCCACTGGACACCTGCAACACCTGTGGTGCCATCAGATGTGACCCACAAAGGACATACCATGCCTGAAAACATGCCTTGTATGGACAGATGCCACTGACACCAGGGAATGCCGTTAGCATGCTAGCTATGTAGGTGCAGGGTAAACCTTCTGTCCATTACCAGTTCCCACCACAGGAGGCCAAGACTGGCACATCTGATGATATTTTGTGTATGCAAAATGGGCCAGATATCTCAGATACAGTTCCACATGTCACTGTACATGCATGTGGGAGGTGTGCACATCCCAGACACCGTCCATGTCATGGACTAAGGAACACATACATGGCAAGCGATGCACAGCATTGGCCACATGCAATAGTCACCCAGGTGACTGGATGGTGGATACAATACTCACCTGTGTGGGCAAATACAGAAACTACACCACTTAGCCACAATGCAGACCATTATCATGTGGCCTGATTTTAAGCTCTACCCATCACCTAGCCTCGTATAGCCATCTGGCACAGTCAACCACAACACACCCATGAAGAAATGCACCCATGCATGTCAGTACTGGCACTGTGTGTGTGTGCGCATGTGTGTATTGTATGATGCGTATGATCACATTCACGCTCACTACAACCCCCACTGACATACTGAGGCATGCTGTCTGATGTCAGACACCTCCCCATACCCTTTGCCCATATATAACCTCTGTCTGATCCCTGTGGTGCATATGATACCTGCACAGTAATGTGTTGTGGCAATCTCACTAGTGATGAGTTTTATTCTTGGCCCTGCCAGTGTGTGTCCCTGTGAGAGTGTGGCTGTGTTGTCACTGGCACCTCTTCATGTGGACAGGCACATGTTTTACATCGACCATATAGCTACCATGTCCCTGTTGCAGATGTCACTAACCATCACATATACGTTCTGAGGGCTCCTCACCATGTAACCTATGTGGTGCATCCAATAACTGCATGGAAATGTGATAGTACTACATAGTTGTCAGGGGGTTGATACACTGTGCTGGTAGGTGTGTGACACAAATGTGCTTAGGTTTTACTCTTCTACCCCTCCCTGACTTGTATTTCACTCTGTCTGCTCTCTCACTTCCTCTCCGGTGGATGTGGAGACCTACACCTGCTTTGCTTAGGCAGCAGTATGTGTATTTTAAGTGATGTTCATGATTAGCTGATGGCCTCTGCATGAATTGCAGCCCTCCTCTAGCTAATTACATGTGAAACAGCTGTGGTAACATTCCCATAGCCAATTGCATGAAAACACACTCCAATATCAAGGAACATCATGTTAGTGTTGGGTCTTTCCATTCACTATGAGCAGGAATTCAATCTGTTGCTTGGCAAACAACATCTCAGATGGATGGGGGATTTACCTCTAACAACATACACTGTGGAAACAGGGCAACACACAGTAGGGAATGTGCCTGACCTGACAACAGACTATAAGTGCTGCTATACTGCATTTGGAGTAATGTTGGTTTAACACAGTGTGCATGGATATGGCTGTCCTACATGTTTTAATACCTGCCATGTCAGTGCTATGTGTATGAGGAATCTGCATCTGTAGGGTCATCTGCAGACTGGGCAGTGTGTGGTACCTTTGGTTTCATGTGGAGCACCTATCTGTGAACTGCAGACGGTAGTGTGAGGATTGCAGTCTGTAGATGGTGGAACCGTGACAGTTACTGACTTCATATCCCTCATAGGACATATGATGCAAAAAACCCTGTTACAACAGTAAATGTATAAGGTTATCACAGCAACATATGAACATATGAACCTATATTGGATGGGAAATAGGAAATTCACCCCGGGGATCACTTCTGTGGCTCTGCTCGACAGGGGCACAGGAAAATAATTTTCTTGGGTGGCGAAAGCCAGGGTACCTTTTTGGCTAGGCTTATATAGGCCCTAGGGTCAATAGCCTAGTACCTACCTATGAACATACCTATGAACCTATGTCAATATTGGCCCTGTGTATGTGCTTCCAGATACATGTCTGTCAACCTTTATACACATGTCAAACATTAAGAGATGCATATGTGCTGTACACCATATTTATTGACATCATATCTGATAACAAGCCAGTGAGATATCAGACTGCTACACATGTTATGTACAGTAGGGGTTATATTTGATGAAATAATCTGGACATTCAGTGGTTGTGTGTACAGTACTGAGGTCTGTGTACTTATGGTGAATGTCGACAGTGTGTGTAATGTTAATATGTACTTTGGCCTGTGTATAGACTGTGGTAGATGTAATTGTTTTTGGTCCTGTCCTTTCTGATGTTACATGCTGCTCCACTGCATGTTACCATATCAGCTTACATGTTTGTAGCACCAGACACACACATGTTCCATACCACAGACAGGCATCGGACCACACTGTGTAGAGGCCAGTATATGTAGGATTTGTGTGCGAGTGGCACATATGAGGATGGTGTTGAACAGATAGTCCATATACTGTAATATTATGCCAGCGTACCTTATGGGACTGTGGCTGTGTTCACATTGGATGTAGCTATGCACTTTTACACAGGTGTAGCTTACCCTGTACTGTGACATGCCTGTAGAGCCTGCTATATATGCAGGTACATGTGCATTCCCCCATAGGAAATGTAGGACAGTGTTGAGCCAGTCTGCCTGTAGCCTGCACAGTGCTTTTTACATGACTAGCAGCTTAGTGTACTTACCCAGTGAGATGTCATGCCCAGATGTACTGCTGCCAGGCCTCCCTTAACAGTCATGTATGTCAGACAGAGCAGTGAGATGCTGTACAGATGTATGTCAATATCTAGTGGGTAGCATGTGGCCATGACACCTCCATACCAGTGGTTAGTATGTGTCAGGACAGACAGAAGTGTGTGAATGCATAACTTATGGGGTAAATGTATACCATTCATTACATGTTATATCCATCTACATGGCTGTTAACATCCACTTGTCAGACTTGGTCCACATGTTTTGAACTAAGAGGTTCTGGGTATACCTCTGGACTGTCCAGAGTGTGTCAGAATGTCCACATATATTGGCCAATATCTCTGCTGTAGTCCACAGGAGCATTACGTGCTAGCAGCGGTACTGTACTTTGATGTCCTTAGGATGTCTGTCAGTAGCCAATGGCGCACATGTTAACAGCAGATGTGACCTCCCACACACACCATGTCTGTGAAGGCAATCACTATTACAGTAGCAATAGTCTACTAATATACCTGCTATACATACCTGACATCCCCTTCCACTACGTAATTGGGACTATAGGGGCTGAGGTAGGCCTACATTCCATGTTCAGAACATATGGTGGAAATATATGTATATATAATTATCCAGATATCTATATAGATATATTTATATACAAATACATATCGAAATATATAGATGTGTATGTATATGTACATAGATATCATATACACACCCATATATATATATATATATATATATATATATATATATATATATATATATATATATATATACACATATACAGAGCAATATATATCTACACATATACAGATAGTGATACATATGCACATATACATATACCACGCTGCAATTCCTGCCAGCAGTCCACCGCTGTTGTATCCCCCACACATACGTTGTGGCTGGGGCCATATATGTGTGGGCTTTACCTACACCATACATGTGTGCCCATATGTACTCCAGAGGCCAATGTATGTAACAGTGGTATATGGGCCTGTATTATTGAGTCTGGGGGAGATGCACCATAAATAACCTAGGCTGTTGCAAAATGTGGAGGTATCAGGGGTGAGCTGCCTTAAGGAATCTGGATGTACAATACCATACAATTCACCTATATTGACATTACTTACATATATTGTCTCCTGTCATACAGACTGTTCTGTTTGCCAGCGTGATTGTGATGGTGTCGGTTATGCCTTGTTTTGTAACAGTTACATCTCCTTTGGTCAACTGAAGTCTTTACCACCTAGTGATTGTGTACAGAGTGTAGATAGAGGCTGCTGAACTATACACCTGCATTACTTACTGTTGATTGTTTGGTATCTTGTGGCCCAGTCTGTCTTTACTATTATACAATTTGAAGGGCTTGGCCTGGACAGCAACAGTTGTGAACCTTTCCAGACTACTGTATTAATACAACTGTTTCACAGTTGCATTACTCTGTTTATATGGATGTCAGTGTCTAAACAGCTATATGACACGGCATATAAATCTGTAATAGTACACAAATAAAGGTTTTCCATTTCTGCAAACCTGTGTGTGGTGTTTTATCCTATTACCTCTCTGTGGGTATATGTTGCAGGCAATAAATGTTATTTGTATGGGTGGCTCATCCAGTGTCCAATCGTAAAGGTGTTAACTGTAGGCATAGTGTCTGTTCCTTACTGTGTGCACCTACTACATAAGTATCTTACTGTACGTATCTCTGCGTGTGCATGTGTAGTCACATGTATATCTATATATATGTATGTATATATATATATATATATATATATATATATATATATATATATATATATATATATATATGTATGTATATATATATATATATATATATATATATATATATATATATATATATATACATATATATATATATATATATATATATGTATCTGCATATATGTGTCTGTGTATATCTATCCTGGGGATGTTGATAGCTTCCACTATTTATATTTCCTATGGGAGCCAAACTGTACTTCATCATATCTTACCAATACCAGCCTGACATCATACAGATGGGATGTAGTACTGTTAACATCTTCCACCCATGTTGTGTTAGGTCCTTTTTATGGGATCTGCAATGCTTGGTAGTGTATTGCAGGGCGGACGTGTTTGGCTGTGGAGGGGTAGGTATACCTATTCATACAAGAAGTATATTTTTTGGGGTCTCTCAACCCCATTAATGGTGCGTGTAGACATATATGTTTTAGTTAATCTCCCATTGATATCTACACATGTATGTCCATATATACCTATATAGATATATATATCTTCTTACATATCTATAACTATGTTCGTATATACCTACATAGATATATATCTGCTTACATATATGTATATGTAGACATATAGGTGTAGACATATATATGTGTTGATGTAGCCATTTGCATGTATATATGTTCACAGAAATATATATATATATATATATATATATATATATATATATATATATATATATATATATATATATATATATATATATATATATATATGTGTGTGTGTGTGTGTATATTTATATATATATATATATATATATATATATATATATATATATATATGTTGTATCTGTTTAGATATTAATATACTTACACACACACATACATCTAAATGTTGGAATACATTCTCTGTACTGTTTAATGACTGGGCTGGATGATATGTTTTTGAAAACATCAGGGTTATGTATATCTGGCATGGCTTAGTGATAAATTACTTTGTTTATGGTGTGCAAGGTCCTAGGTTTGAGCCTTGTAGAGGCTGTTCATTTTGTTGCTGGGCAGAACATGGGCCATTGGATACAGAGTGATTAAGGCCCCTTTAAAGCAATTGTAAGTGGGTTTGCATGGGTTTGCGTGGAAGTAAGCACTGCTAACTTCAGGTTACATTTTCATATACTCTGTTAGCTTCTGTATTGCTAATCTGTGTAGGCATTGCTTACCCCCATGCAAACAGGCTTAAACCTGCTTACTGCTGCTTAAACATGCTTACTCCCACTTACCCCATGCTAATTTCTTTAAAAGAAAAAAGGGTTGATAGAAAAGTGGTGAAAAAGGGCTACAAAGAGGGAAAGACAGTAAGGAAAATAGCTACGGATGTGCAGAACGGGTGTAGGAAAGGTCCATAGCTGCCCATTTCTTCTACAGCAACAGCTGTGTATATACACTGAGTTTGGAGGTAGAGTTGGACACTCAATCCCCTGGGAGAGGGGTGAGAACAACAAGAATAAGTTGTGACACCAATTAGACCGGATTGCACTTGTCCAGTGGATATGTGTGAAATGGACAGCTATGTATGGGGCGAGATTTTTTTTGTGGGAACAGATGAGAGTGGGATGTTGGGGAGGGGTAGTAGGTATATTTGGGGAGGTAGGTTGGGTAGGTTAACAGACAAGACAAACAAGACGAATACAGAGGTGGTATATGACACATGTGGGGGATAAACACCTTGATGGGGTGGGGTGTTGGGATATTGGAAGCCCACAAGCCCCCTAGTGTTAACAGTGGGACTGAGGACCCCACCCATGGGCAGTCACCACTGCACCTTCACAGCCCCGAAGGTGGCTGTGCTGGGGGCTGAGTCGCAGAGCTAGGCTGATTTTCTAATCATAACACGCAGCCCTCGAGCTGGTGTAGAAGATCACCAAACTGCTTGTTGATCACTCTATGCATTGCGACCCCCACCTGGTGATGGGTGACAGGTGCCTGTCTGTGCCCACTCCCGGGGGGACACGCCCCATCCCCTGAAACGGTTCCACCCAAAGATGGTGCAGGACCAATGGACAGGGAGGTCCCAGGTTGGGTCCCAGACATGCCATGGCCAGCTGAGTTGGGACAGGTGGGTCCGCTGGGACCGGCCTTCCCAAGCATGCTATAGTGTTTAGATTTCATCATCATTTGTGGGTTAGTAATAGTCAGCACATTCCAGGGTTAGGTATAACATCATGCATAGATATTCCCATTATCCTGAAAGCAGATACGGAACAGTTGCACAGCAAACAGAACACATGCATTTATGGGACCACAGTGGTAATAAGAACAGCATGTAGGTACATTGATGGCACCATGCCACCATTGTTGGAATAATTCAATATAGCACATGCCTGGGAATCATTAAAATATTTATCAGACAGTTGGACATTATCAGAGCATAGGTGTCATTACATACCGGTTGGGGTTGGTATGCTGATTATTGCTGGAGATATGGTGCGGGGGAGAGAAAGATGTCAATTAGCAACTAGTGTATTACTGTAGTCCACATTACTTTCATAGTCAGTGCTGTTATCTGTACCTTACAACTCTTACTACACTACCCTAAAGCCCTAGTTTGGACAGTGATATGGCTGTCATCATCATTACACATGAACCGGTTTTACCTGCAGTATACACCTCTTACCTGGTATACCTGTGGAGGAATGTTTGTTAACACTAATAACTGTACACATACTCTCGGATTCCGGGTTGATGTTTTGCACATAGCTATCCAGCTCTTTCTGCACAGACTCTTGTTACGTGTTGACCACATGCTGGTGTGCCGGGACATATCTAGAATATTGCCCTCTTCCACCTTTAGTGACCTGACACACACATATACATGCTTTCTTACACAGTTATATTATGTAGCACAGTGTGGGTGACAGTGACCAGTGATACTATATTATTCAGAGAAACTGCAACACTCACAATTCCCAACAATACCAGCATGAACAGTACCAGTACAGGTTATAATGGTCTGTATTTTTCAGCATAGTGTTCGTATTCGATGTACCTGTGGGACCAGTATTTGTTAGCACTACCTGACTGTTGCCACACAAAGCTCCAGGTTACACATTAGTATTATATACATACATCTCACTATGTTACTGTACACACTCTTGTTACAGCTTGACAACATGGGAGTGTAGATAGGACATAGCTGAAATATTACTCTCCTAACAGTTTCAGGGATTGTTACAGTAAGAGGTGTGTTCTCATGATGTTTGACAATCACTTGTTTTCCCTGTTTGCTGGTTAAACATCTGGGTTCATCCCACAGACTTACCAGGGTGACAGGGGGACAGGCAGCAGATATGAGCACATATACTGGACATTCTGGCCTCACCTGTATAGTTGTGGGGTATGAATCTGTATGCAGACTAATTCCACTCCAAGGATTCAGACCATGGCTGTGTCTGCTACAACTTAAACACTGTCCTACACAGTTGTGTCTGCTATATAGATATTGCTGTATATCTCCTATCTGCTTTCTGTCTTATTAATCCGCTGTGCTTTTGCATTCTGACCTTGTATAACAACACTTTTATACAGATTTCCTTGACAGTTATATGTTGTAGGACAGTGTGGGCGACAGTTATGTGTAACACCTCATTATTCAGAGCAACTGCATATCATTCTTGTATTTCTGGGCACAGTGTTGATATCTGACAGACCTGTGGGAGGAATGTTTATTAGCACTACCTGGATGTTCCCACACACAGTACCAGATTTCACATTACTATTTTGCACATACATCTCACTCTGTTACTGTACAAACTCTGACCACAGCTTGACAAGTTGGGGTGTAAATGGGACATATGTGGCTTCTTAGTCACATAAGGTATTGGGGAGTTGCTAGTGTGCCAGCTTTGTTCTCATAGCTGTGTGTCAATCAGTTGTATTTCATGTTTGCTGCCTATCCCACTAATTTCCCAGGGGGACAGATTGATAGGCAACAGATATGGGCCACTTTACTAGACATTCCAGACATATCTGTACAGTTGTGGGGTATGATTCTATATGCAGACTACTACTACTGGCAGGATTCGAACCGTGACTGTGTGTGCTAAAAAAACAGCAGTTCACATCTCAGTTTCATGTGCTATTCATTTTTTGTTGTCTACATTTTCCCTGTTTACTGTCTATGTGTCTGTCAGTTGTACTAAATGGCCTCTGGGGATTACACCTGTCATATACAGGCATTCCTACACATTCAATTTATGGTGCACAGTGTGGGTAACAGTGCTTAATACTGCAGTACTATTACACGATTGCATATCGACATTACCATATGATGCCAGGATATACACATGCAGTCCAGCAGTTAGACCTGGTTTTTCAGGCTATTACACTTTTATTGACTTACAAACAATATGAGACTCTTACTGCCATATTCTCTAGTGTATGCAGTTCTTGCCTTGAACAATACAGGTTTTATACTAGCAATTCATTTACTACTACTTTTATTTTTATTTCCTATGACAGTAAATGCATGAGTATTACTGACCTGCCTCACATCGCAACCTCACCAGGCAAGTAATTTGGGCCTCCTGGTTCACGGCCCATTCCATTGCAGCTGTGGGGGAAATAACAGGAATATTTAGCCATACCTATCCATGATATACCTGAGCTGGTAATTGTTACACACATACTGGGGTGATACTTACACATGTCTGGGACATCCCCTGATGCTCTAGACTCTTGGAGCCACTCCTCCAAGAAGTCTCCCTTATGCCGCTTCACCAGTTTGGGGTATGCCAGTGGCATTGGTGAGGTCACAGACGAGACAGTTATATTGGGAGCCCTGGTACTGGGCCTGCAGCAGTCTCTGAGCATGATCTTTAACTAGGAGTCCTGCCATGACCTTGGACTCCTGGACACATCAGCGCTGCACCCAGAAGTGCACTCCTTCTCCCCTTACTGCCATAGTGCCTGCAAGGGGAAGCTACAACCAGTTATGAGATGTATTCCCACCTCTTGGGTTTAAGTAGGGCCGATTTCCCGCACTTTTCTGTGATTGGCCAGTTTTTAATAGGCTAAGCTATGGGCAAACCTGCTTACCTAGGGTTGGCATTGTTTAAAGGGGTAGACCACTGGGCACAATGAGTTAGCTGGTCTACACATTGCTCATACCTCCTAAGCTGGCCTGTGCAATGCTTAGTGTTGCTTACATTAGACTTTGCATTATATTTCCTTTTGGGCATTGATTTCTTATTTATTGCATCTTATATATCTGCCTGGTAGCCACAATTAATGTGTACGTACACTCTATGGGGTCTTTGTGTTTTATTGGGGACTTCAACACTCTATTAAAATTACACCTCACTTCTGGGCTTACTGCTGTACTCCAGTTCACATATATATGTTATGTAGTGGGCTATGGCACATATGTCTGTATACTGATTCCTTTCACAGGTTCAGTTTGGTTTTACTATGGTGAGGACTTGTTTGCTGATGCCTCATTCTTCTGCACTTTTGTGATGGCTTGGTGGTTAACTGCTGGGACTGTAGTGTATAGAGTCCTGGGTTCAAGACCTGCATGATTGTTTATTTTGTTGACGGACAGAACAAAGGCCATTGGATAAAGAGTGATTGCGGCACTTTTGAGTGGTTGTAAGCAGGTTTGTGCAATGGTAAGCACTGCTAACCTACTGTTACATCTGCTTACAGAGAGTTAGCTTGAGAATTTCTTAGCCAGTGTAGGCATTGCTTACCGCCGTGCAAACAGGCTTAAGCCTGCTTACTAGTGCTTAAATATGCTTACTACTGCTTATGTATGCTTAAACCTGCTTACTAGTGCCTTATTCATTATGACACTGGCACCTCACATGTGCATTTACTGCAGTACTCCAGTTCATAAAAATATGTTATTTAGTGGGTTTTTGCAACATAAATATTGATCATAACATGCTTTTCCATGGAAAAATGGAATATGCTACAGTGGGACTCGAACTGGGAATGCCTGCTTGTAAGGCGAATGCTCTGCCCACTACACTATTGCTATGCTGCTTCATTTGCATATATCTTCCTTGTTATCCTCTTCAGCCATTTAAGCTGCATTAACTGTAGCTAAGGGATGGGCACACCCGTAGACCTATGGATTTAAAAAAAATAAATAAAAGTGTTTCTTCATTTTATTTATATATACTGTTGCTGTTGTACACAAGGGGGACTGTTGGCGGGGATATTTAGTCACCTGTGAGTGGTCTCGCTCATTGCATACCCCTTTCTGCTGTTCTTCATTGCGGGAGCATGTTTATTCTGAGAGCTCTGCTCTCAGGCACACCCCCTGCACTCTTACATGCTCCATGTAAGCCTAGGAGCTCAGGCAGCGCATCTCATTATTACGCATGGCGCTCTGCCGTCCTGCTCCTAAACGGCCGCCTCCGTGCAGGACTAAGCTAGTCCTGCACGGAGGAATAGTAAATCTGGGGATATTATTTTCCACAAACATTGTAATATATTATAATGCACACAGACCCCAAATTATAATTTTGAAAGCTTTCATAAACAAATTTTCATATTTTGTAAATCATACAACCTAGACACATGTTGTTAGAACATTTTTATTAACGAGGCATAAGCTTTTACATGACATAAAACAACTTCTCTGTAATGATGTTTATTGAGATATTTACAGAAGAATGAACACAGTATGGCTAATTGTATAATTAGAAAAACAAATAATAATTGAAGTGTCTCGAGATATGTCACTTGCAGTGCAAATATGAAAGCTAGTTTTCTTCAGCAACATCCAAGGTTTCCCTTAATGTCATGCAGTAGTTTGTAAGGCACTTCTTTTTTGAAGTATTAAGTACATATGGAAATATTGCTTGTTTTCATAATTACTGGTAAACAACTAGCTGTATTTCCAAAACAGTGTGTTATAAACAAACATGGACAGTGAATTGTCCTGTCTCCCACATCGCTGTTTCATAGCATATGCCTAAATAACATGTAGGTCTCTCATTTATAAAAATATGAACATAAATTTAAAAATATGAATAATAAGAGGCAAACAATGATACATTTCTCTACTGTAGGACATTCTAAACTAACGTTTTTAGTGTCATTTTGCTAATAACTCCTTGTCCCTTCTAATATTGCCTATTATACAATGACTGGCCATTAACATTCAATAACGAGGATGTTAACAAATGTTAAATAAATAAAATAAATAATTGGTCAGCTCAACCAGCATGCCCATTATAAATCGAGCATATAACAATGGAAAAAAGTCCAGTCACCTAGATTTTTTTCTATTAATATATGCTACGGAAACTATTGTTTTTTATTTAAAAAAAATTTAAATAAACTTTCAAAAACCAGAGAATTCAAAAGAACAAGAGAGATGGGACAGAGAAAATACAAGGATAATCAGGTACGGTATGCAAAACTAGAGGAACGTACGTGATTATCCTTGTATTTTCTCTGTCCCATCTGTCCTATACATTGAATGTCTGACAATTTAATTTCTTTTTAATTAAAAACAAAAACAAAAAAAAGCAATGGAGGTCTTCCTTTCTCCATTGCTTCCTTTACACACCACTGATGCACTGTATAAACATGGGAGCGTAAGTCCCATCAGTCCAATATGCAAGCACAGTACATCAAGAAAGCCCTAGGACACTGGAGAAAAACATGGAAGAGCAGCACGCCACCATTATACAAGAATATTATTTAAGGAAAAGTAAGTAACATTTTTCTTAAATAATGTCATTGCATAATAGTAATAACCCATGGCTGGGTGTGGGTAATGCTGATTTACAAATGGTTGGCTTTGTTTGCTTTGTTTGGTCACTTGGGCTTTGAACTTGTGACCAAACCACACCATCCTTGGATAAATCCAGCATTACTCACACCCAGCCATGGGTTATTGCTATATTATTATCTGGTTAAGTGACTTTGCTAGAAATGCCAATCCCAAAAGTTCTGGATGCCATAAGGCAGTATGGGTGTGAAGTGGAAGTACACAAAAAAGGTGTTTTAGGCTTGAGTGAATTAAGTCCTAACCTGTGTCCAGACAAAAACAATGTGTATCAAAACTTCCTTTAGGTGGGGAAGGAATTTGTCCTCAGTTTTGAGCCACTATAAACATACCTCTAAGGTTACAGATGGACACATACAAAACACACTTATGGGGGATAAGTTGTGTGGTACTTATCCATGCAGTCATTATACACATTGTGCCAGGGTCTTTAAAATTAATGAATTCACCAGTTCCAATACCAATAGAGTTTTTGATATAAGTTTTTTTGCTAACTGCGGTTCGGATTGGTTGGTCTATTTGGCTTCTTGCCATTGTTCAGCTTTCTATGTAGGCCAAAAATCCAGACCATTATGGATTAGAATTTCTGAACACATCAATAATATTAGGAATCATAAACTCTCTAGTAGTGCACTTTACAAAAATACACTTAAGCACCCATCTGTATCATTTCACTTCACGGTTATTGATAGAATTATAGGTGATGGATCCACAAGAGTGGATGGCATACTATTCTAAATAATAAAGAAAATAAATAGATAATCAAATTGGGGGGGTCATTTTAGCCCTGGTTTGAATGAACATCTTTAATTTTTCCTATAACAGTAATGTGTTGCCTAGCAGGAGGTTACTGCATATCCCTCTAATGGGTATTAATTCATGAACAATTATTCAATTGTTAGGTCTTATATAAGGTCATGTACTGATGTGTGTTCTGTTTTTGACTTTTTGCATCATGTACTGAAGAAGGCTTGTATAGCCGAAACCGGTTTGCTTACTTATGGCACTTTTGTGCTGATTTTGTTATAAGGCACTTAGGTGCTGATCTAGGGATAGTTTATTCCCTTTATTTTGTATTTATTTTCTTATTTATATTAAATTATTTTTGGGCAACCTCCACTGGTGCTGGCCCTTTATTTCGTTTACTTGGTCTTTTTGGGCCTTAACACCTGCCTTATTTACGAGGGGTTTTGTCTGAGTTTTTTACATAAAACTGCAAGTCATAGCCATTCCCAACAGAATGACGTATGAGAATTACTACACCATCAGTTTGAATATCTTCACCACCATAAGCAACAAGCTTTGCACACTTTGCTGAATCAAGCTTCTCACCAGCTTTCACCTTGGCAAACATTTGTGCTGATATAACATTGTGCTTGAATCCAGTATCTACTTTAAGCTGTGCAGGTTTTCCAGTAATCTGAACAGTACAAAAAATGTCACTTTTGATGCAAGATCACCAGTTGGTTGATAGTTTACTGAATTAATGATCTCATCAAGCACAGATACACCATCAAAATAAAATTTTGCTCGCTGGTTTCTAACTGATCTACTTGCTTCTTTCGATGCTCTCTTTTATTAAAAGATTGTGGTGCCTTACATTTACAAAGTCTTTTGAAATGATTCCACTTTTTACAGTTGTGTCACTGCTGACCAAAGCTAAGCACTTTTCTCGTTTAGGTTCATGGATGTCTCCACAATTACAGCAGTTAACAGTGAGATTGCTTGTAG